>NC_082714.1:94602274-94902274 GCF_030144855.1 Hypanus sabinus | reverse complement strand
AAAACAGATGATCCTACCTTACTTTGGCAGCTCTGTTCCTAATAGACGTCATAAAACATAATCTTCCCTCTATCCTGGATGGGTGGATCTGGTTTGTCAAGCTTGAGCCGACTATCACCCCCATCTAGCCTCTTACAGTTACATGGTCACTTATAAAGCTTCGAGCACAACCTTTTCTCGAAGTTCAAAGTCAAATTATTACCAAGGTGCAGCTATATTACCATATACAACCTTGTGATGCGTTTTCTTACGAACATACAATACTCTTTGCCATAGAGCAACCTGGTCTGCTGAGTTCCTCCAGCATTTTGTGTGCATTGATTTGGATCCCCAGCATCTTCAGATTGTCTCGTTTTTGTGATGCTGCTGGACGATAGTCGTTCGGGCAACTCACTATGCTCTTCCTGGGCACTGGTACAATTGTTGGACTTTAGAGGCGTGTGGGAAATTCCGGCTGTAGCAACGAGAGTCTAAAAATTTCTTTGAACAACCCTAGCAGTTGGTTGACACAGGTTTTCAGAGCCTTACCTGGTACTCCACCTGGTCCTGTTGCCTTGCGAGGGTTCACCATCTTGAAAAACAGCCTGACCTTGACCTCTTAGGGAGATCACAGAATCACATAAGTTGCAGGGATCTTGATAGCTGTAGTTTTATTCTCCATTTCAAAAAATGGAATTATTTGAAAGTCCTTGAGCTTTGGGAGTCATGGGTTTGAAACATCACTGCCATTCATGATACTCGGTTTCACCTTGTAGGAAGTAATAGCAAGCTCTGCCAGAGTTGAAGTGCATCCGATGTGGCCCCCATCTTCGTTTAGAACTATTCCTGAGCTCTTGAAATAGTCCTTCACAAGTAATACTGTACACGATTTTCTTCTACGAACCTGGTTCTCCAGACTTCAACGCCACAGCTCTGGTCCTCAGCAGAATACAAACATTTTGGTTCATCCACGCCTTTGGTTTCGGTATGTACCGTAAGTTCTCGTAGGCACACACTCATCCACAAAGGTTTTAATGAAGTTACTGTCAGCTGCGGCGTATTTATTCAGACTGGAAGATGAATCCCTCAATACAGTCCAGTCCACCGATTCAAAGCATTCCTGTAAACGTTCCTGCGCCTCCCTTGTCTATGCATTATTGGTCCTCACTACTGGTGCTGTGGTCTTCAGTCTCTGCCTCATGGAGTGCCAGTACAGCCAGGTGATCAGACTTCCCAAATGTTGTCGTGGGATAGCATGGTAGGCGGTTTAGATGGTAGTGTAGCAGTGCTGTGTTGGTTACCTTGTTGCTACAAGTCATTTGTTAATAAAAATTATTTCGAGATTTTTTTCAAGCTAGCCTAGTTAAAATCCTCCCAAATGACGCATGGCTGTTGATCACATCAGTCAGTTTGTTCAGATATTGCTTGATATTTGGCCTCTGGTGGGATGTACAAGAATAAAATAATCCTCTGTGGAACATTAAAAAGGAAGGCAGTTGATCGCGAGGTGTTCCAGGTCTGGTGAACAGGACTAGGACATTACCGCCACGTTTGTACACCACGAGGAGTTGATCATGAAGCAGATTCCTCCACCTCTGTTTTTGAAAGACTCAGCAAACCTATCTTGGCGGTGTATTGTCAATCTGAATTGCTGCGTCTGGACCAGATGTGGTTAACCAAGATTCCCTGAACCAAAAGACCAAAGTGGTACTAATGTACCTCTGATACAGCACCCGAGCTCTAAGATCTTTAGTGTTATTTACGTTTAGCAATAAGATGGTCGGTATTGGGAGGCAAAAGCTGCGACTTTTGAACCGAACCTTAAGTCCAGTTGAGAATAAGCGAGTAACACCGGGCATACGCTGAATTAAAAGACGAACGCGAATGACTATGGAACATAAACACGGTATACATTGTTCCAATAGCAATACCTACAACTGGTATCATCCCAAAGTCACTACACATTAGCATTACACAATTAACCCTCTACAGCCACAATTCTAAACGCCACTGGAATCGTCCCAAACTTCTTAGCAATTAAGAAATGAGTGCTGTTGGCTATGCCCGGACTTCCGCTTTTAGCAGCTGAAAAATTGTAATCGGAGTAATCAGTAAATAAATTTCTAATACATCCTGACAATATGAGATGAAGAACCCTTCGAAGTGAGTCCATAGATTGTAGAAACATTTTACTGATGGACCGAGTGAATTTAAGTGAAATTATTCCCTCTGTTTCTACAGCCTGATGGTAGAGGGACATTAATGTTCCTGAAACTAATTGTGCGTTCTGAAACTCCTGTATTTTATTCTTGATGGCAGCAGCGAGAGGAGAGCATAGCCTGAATGGTTGGAGGGCGGCGGGTGGGGGGTGGGGGGTGGGAGAGGTTGTTAGCGTAGTGGTTCCCTGAATAATAAATATACTACATGTGGCGACCCACTTCCCAGCGCACTCGAACCGGCTCACAAAGTGGCGCGCGCCGGCTTTGAGGTCCGTCCCAAAAAGGGCGCCAAGCCAGCTTCACCAGCAAGGGGAAAAGCCCGCGCGCGGGACGGGACGGTGAATATGCGCCCCCTATAGCATTCCCGCCCGGGTAGGGCGGGAACAGGAAGGCTTTAAAGCGAGGCCGCGAAGTTTGAATAAACCTCTTTTGTAACTGCAGCTCACCGACTCCGTGTCTTTGTTTCAGCACTACGTGTAGCACACCGCTACTTCCGGACTTTCGGACTCTCACGGCTCGAGCGAGCTGCCCGCTTACTGCACCTGGATGGTTTGGGAGACAGGCCGCCGTCGGCATTGATGAACGAGATGCTGTCCCTGGCCGGAGGACATAAGCCCTGCCTCATGTTTGAGCAGGCCTTCCTGGAGCAGCTGCCCGAGGACATACGCTTGCTGCTGTCCGACGCGGATTTCAACGACCCCCGGAAGGTGGCGGCCCGGGCAGACGTGCTGTGGAAAGCCAAGAAGGAGAGTGGGGCGTCCGTCGCACAGATCACCAGGCCACGCTCCCGGCAGCAGACCAGACCAGGCCCGGCTGCACAGCCCACTAACCCCAGAGGCAGGAGTGAGGAGACCAACGAATAATGGTGCTTCTACCACCAGCAGTGGGGCGCAGAAGCCCGCCGCTGTAGCCCGCCCTGCAAGTTCCCGGGAAACGCCAGGGCCAGCCGCCGCTGATGGCTATGGCGGTTGGCCATCGGGATAGCCTCCTGTATGTGTGGGACAAGCGGTCGGGACGCCGCTTTTTGGTCGACACCGGAGTCGAGATCAGCGTCTTACCTCCGACGAGTTACGACGCCCGCAACAGAGAACCGGGTCCCACCCTGAGGGCCGCGAACGGAAGCACAGTACCTACGGCACTCGGACAGCAACAGTCACGGCTACAGTTCGGCTCCAGCCGGTTCACCTGGGTCTTCACACTGGCCGCCGGAGCCCAACCGCTCCTCGGAGCGGATTTTTTTGCGAGCTCACAGCCTACTGGTCGACCTGCCAAGGAAGAGACTGGTTCACGCCCAGACCTTTCAAGTGTTCTCCCTGGGTGAAGCCCAGTTGCTGGCCCCTCACCTCGGCTCCATCACGCTGTCCAACAACGACTACACCAGAGTCCTGGCGGATTTCCCATTTGTTCTGACACCGCAGTTCACGGCAGCCATGCCTAGACACGGCGTACAGCACCACATCCCGACCCAGGGACCACCCCTCCATGCCTGTCCTCGAAGGCTTCCCTCGGACAAGCTCCGACTGGCGAAGGAGGAATTCAAGAGGATGGAGGAATTAGGGATCATACGGCGGTCCAACAGCCCATGGGCCTCCCCCCTGCACATGGTGCCCAAAGCGACAGGGGGCTGGAGACCGTGCGGCTACTACCGCAGACTGAACGAGGCTACAACACCAGACCGCTACCCTGTGCCGCACGTTCAGGACTTTGCAGCAAACCTGCACGGCGCACCGATCTTCTCCAAGGTAGACCTCGTCCAGGGATACCATCAAATCCCGATGCATCCGGACGACGTCCCCAAAACGGTATTCATCACCCTGTTCGGCCTTTTCGAGTTCCTCCGCATGCCGTTCGGCCTAAACAATGCCGCACAGACGTTCCAACGGTTAATGGACGCGGTGGGACACGACTTGGACTTCGCGTTCATCTATTTGGACGACATCCTCATAGCCAGCAGTAGTCATCAGGTGCATCTGTCCCACCTCCGTCAACTCTACGCCCCACTGAGTGAATACGGCCTAATAATCAACCCAGCCAAATGCCAGTTCGGGCTCGACACCATCGACTTCCTGCGCCACGGGATTACTAAAGACGGGGCAACCCCTCTCCCCGCCAAGGAAGACGCGGTCCGCCATTTCCCCCGACCGAACACAATCAAAAGCCTTCAGGAATTCGTGGGTATGGTGAATTTCTACCACCGCTTCCTCCCTTCAGCAGTCCGAATCATGCGCCCCCTGTTCGCCCTGATGTCGGCTAAGGGCAAGGACATTACCTGGGACAAGGAGTCCGTCGCCGCTTTCGTTAAAGCCAAAGAAGCCTCAGCAAACGCCACGATGCTAGTGCACCCCAGAACGGACGTCCCTATCGTCCTTACAGTGGACGCATCAAACACGGCAGTCGGTGGGGTGCTGGAAAAACTCATCGAGGGTCGCCGGCAACCCCTGGCGTTTTTCAGCAAACACCTACGACCACCCGAGCTCAAATACAGTGCCTTCCACTGGGAACTGTTGGCGCTATACCTGGCAATCCGGCATTTCAGGTACTTCTTAGAAGGCAGGCCCTTCACCGCGTTCACGGACCACAAACCGCTTACCTTTGCGTTCTCGAAGGCATCCGACCCCTGGTCGTCCCGCCAGCAGTGACATCTGTCCTACATTTCCGAATACACGACGGATGTCCGGCATGTCTCGGGAAAGGACAATGTCGTGGCGGACGCTTACTCCAGACCTAACATCCAAGCCCTGTCATAGTCTACCCAGGGGTAGAAGCGCTGGCGGAGGAACAGCAGGCAGACGAGGAGATCCCTAGTTACAGAACTGCAGTCTCCGGTTTACAGCTCCAGGACCTCCTCGTGGGCCCAGGTGAGAGGACCATACTCTGTGACGTCACCACCGGCCAAACCCGCCCCATCGTCCCGGCAGCCTGGCGGCGGCGCATTTTCGACTCCATTTACAACTCAGCGCACCCCTCCATCAGGACAACCGTCCGGATGGTCTCCAACAGGTTCGTTTGGCACGGACTCCGCAAGCAGGTCAGTGAATGGGCCAAAAACGTGCATGCACTGCCAAACAGCCAAGGTGCAGTGGCACACCAAAGCCCTGCCGCAGCAGTTCCACCCCACCCCCGGCGTTTCCACCCCATTCATGTGGATATCGTGGGCCCCCTGCCAGTGTCGCGAGGCTTTCTTCACCAGCAAAGGGAAAAGCCCGCACGCGGGACATGACTGTGAGGGCGGGAACAGGAAGGCTTTAAAGCGAGGCCGCGAAGTTTGAATAAACCTCTTTTGCAACTGCAGCTCACCGACTCCGTGTCGTTATTTCAGCGCTGCGTGTAGCACACCGCTACACTACTTTGGGACATCCTACAGGGGTTGGGGTGGGGAGAGCAGCGACCAGGTCCCAGGCACCAGCTCTGAACTCTGTGGCGCACGAGAGAGGTGAAGGGGATTGCAGTACTGACAGGATATGACATTGTTACAGGAATAAAGGGGACACCCTCTGGATAGAGTAACCTAAATGGTATGTGGCCTTCAATGTAACAGGGTCAGGAATGTCTCTGAGTCCACTGAATTATAAATGGGATAACTGAGTAGCCAGGAGTCGTAGTACATATTGGCACCAATGCCATATACAGGAAAGAGGAGAAGGTCTTGAACAGGGATTTTAGGGAGCGAGGTAGAAAGATGAAAATCAGGACTTCCAATGTATTAACCTCTGGACAGCTGCCTGTGTCACGCACCGGTGAGGTAAGACTGGAATGATTAGGCAGATAAATCCATAGCCGACGAACTGTTACACAGGGCAGGGAGTCAGAATCCTGGATCATTGGGATTTCTTCTGGGGAAGAGACGATCTGTACAAAAGGGAGAGGTTACAGCTGAATCGGCGATGGACCACTATCCTGGTGGGCAGGTTTGCTAGAGGTGTTCGGAAGTTTATAAACTAAGGCATGGGAACCGAAATGATAGTGCTGAAGATGGGGTCGTTGAATTACAAACAGAGGCAGTGCATGGCGAGTGTGCAAGCAAGGAGAGGCTGATGGTAGGGTAAAATTGGAATGACCAGAATGAGAACAAAATCGGAAAAATGTTAGATATTAGACTGAAGGTGTTATCTTTTAATTCACGAAATGACAGAGAAAAAGAGAGAGAGGAGAGAGAGAGAGAGAGAGAGAGAGAGAGAGAGAGAGAGAGAGAGAGAGAGAGAGAGAGAGAGAGAGAGAGAGAGATATGTAGGATGTTGTGAGCATCATGGAATCGTGGCTGAGGGAAGATTATAACGAAGGGTAATGTCGAAGGATACACATTGTATCGAAAGGACAGGCAGGTGGGCAGAAAAGTGGCTGTTGGTAAAATGAAAAATATATTTTTAAAAATGAAATGTTGTGGAGCATTGGAGGGTTGCAGATGTTGTTTCCTTATTCAAGAAAGGGAGTAGAGAGAGCCCATAAAGTTATAGGCCAAGTGAATCTTACAGTGGTTGGTACGTTGATGGAGAAGATCCTGAGAGGCAGGATTTATGAACATTTGGAGAGGCATATTATGATTAGGAACAGTCAACATGGCTTTGTCAAAAGCAGGTCGTGCCTTACGAGCCTGATTGAATGTTTTGAGGATGTGTCTAAATATATTGATGAAGGTCGAGGTAGTGTGTATGGATCTCAGCAAGGCATTTTATAAGTTACCCCATGCAAGGCTTATTGAGAAAGTAAGGAGGCATGGGATCCAAGGAGACCATGCTGTAGGGATCGAGAACTGGCTTGCCCCCAGAAGGCAAAGTGTGATTGTAGACGGGCCATATTCTACATGGAGGTTGGTGACCAGTGGTGTGCCTCAGGGATCTTGTAGAAGGCTGTCAGAGGTTACCACAGGACATCGATAGGATGCAAAGCTGGGCTGACAAGTGTCAGATAGTGTTCAAAGCAGATAGTGTGAGGTGTTTCGTTTTTACTCAGACAGTGATGAGTGCGTGGAATGGGCCGCAGGCGACTGTGGTGGAGGCAGATACAACAGCGTCTTTTAAGAGACTCCTGGATAAGTACATCAAGCTTAGAAAAACGGAGGGCTATGGGTAACCCGAGGTAACTTGTAAACTAAGTACATTTTCGGCCCAGGATTGTCGCTGAAAGGCCTGCATTTCGCTGTTTCTATGAAATCAAATCCTTAGAAAAAAGTGAGATAAGAAACTGAAAATCTACAAAACCCCCGATGGGAGTAATATATGGACAATAGCGAAGATGTGGTCAACAATTTACAAAGGGTGATAGAAAATGTATTTTGTAAGGGCAACGTTATGGTACTCATGGAGGATTTCGTTATGAAGCCTGATTTGAAAAATCAGGTTGGTGCTGGATCCCAAGAGGGGAATTTGTAGAATGCTTCCGAGACGGCTTTTAGAGCAGCTCTTTATTGAGCTCTCGAGGGGATTAGAGCTTCTGCAGTAGGTGTTGTGCAATGTAATTGAATTAATTAGAGAGCTTAAGTTAAAGGAAGACTTAGGGGTCAGTGATCATAATGTGATAGAGTTCATCCTGCAAATTGAGAATGAGAAGCTAAACGCAGATGAATCAGTATTTACTGAAGTAAAATAAACTACAGAGTTATGAGACAGGAGATGGCCAATGTTGATCGGAAGGTGACACTTACAGAGGTGACGGCAGAACAGGAGTTATAGAGAAGGAAACGATGGAAAACGAAAGTAGGCTGGTCAGTAATGTTAAAGAATATACCAAATGTTTCTTCGGATATATCAACTGTAAAAGAGAGGCGAGAGAAGTGGAAAATTGCAAATGTCACTCCACATTTTGAGAAGGGCAAGAGATAGGAGAAAGGAAATTACAGGCCATTTATTCTGACCGCAGTGGTTCGGAAGGTGTTGGAATCGATTACTAGGGATGTGATATGGGGATACTTGGACGCACATGATAAATTAGCCCAAAGTCAGCATGGTTTCTTTCAGGGAAATTCTTGTCTGATAAATCTGACGGAATTCTTTGAAGAAATAACCAAACAGAATAGACAAAAGAGAATCGGAGGATTTTGTGCACTTGGATTTTCAGAAGACCTTTGACAAGGTGCCACAAAAGAGGCTGCTTCACAAGTTAAGACCACACGGTATTAAAGAAAAATTACCAAAATGGAAAGAGCATTAGCTGATTGATAGGAGTGAAAGAGTGGGAATAAAATGAGCCTTTTCTGGTTGGCTGCCAGTGACAAGTCATATTCCACGGGGAGCTGCGTTGGAATCGCTTCTTTTTTTACGTTATATATCAATAATTTGGATGACGGAATTGACCGCTTTGTGGCCATGTTTACGGACAAGGGGAAGATAGGTGGAGGGGCAGTTAGGATATAGTTCTTTAGCTAGACAGTGGTGATTCTGTGGATGTCGTTGCCACAAGCGGTTTTGAAAGGGAAGTCATTAAGTATATTTAAAAACAGCGGTTGCTGGCTTCTTGATTAGTCAGACCATGAAAGGATACGCGGCGAAGGTAGGAGAGTGGGGCTGAGACGGAAATTGATCTGACAGGACGAAATGGCAGATCAGACTCGAAGGCCAGATATTTTTATGGTTTTATGAGGGACGCTGCTTTCCTGCGACAGCGCTCCGTGTCGATCTGCTCAGTGGTGGGGAGGGATGTTCTGGGCAGCATTTATTAGTCATGGTAGGATTCTCTGTTCAAAGCCATCGGTGCTCCCGTACCAGGCCTTGATGTAATTCGTCATCATACTCTCCACTATATATGTACAGAAGTTTGTCAAAATTTTAGATATCATGCCGAATCTTCACACAATTGTAAGGAGGTAGAGACAATACAGTGATTGCAATTACGTGCCGGGCCCAGGACACATACCACTGAAATAATAACAGAGAAAAATTAAAGTTGTTGAACCTTTCTACCCTTCATGCCTCGATGAGGGTTGGTTCATGGATCTCCAATTCTCTCTTCCTGAAATCAATAATCAGATCTTTGGGCTCGATGCTGGTGGTGAGAGGTTGTTAGTGTGGAACCACTCAGCCATATTTTAAATATCTCTCCTAAGTACTGATTCATCACCACATTTGATTCGGTCAACGACAGTGCTGTCATCAGAAACTGAGACATGGCATTGGAGCTCTGCTTTGCCTCACAGTCATAAGTATAAAACGAGTCGAGCAGGAGGTTAATCGCACAACCATGTGGAGCACCTGTGCTTTTGGAGATTGTGCAGTAGTTGCAGTTGCCAATTTTGAACAGACAAGGGTCTTCAAGTGAGGAAATTGAGGATCCAATTGCACAACAAGGTATCGAGGCCAAAAATTTAAACTTATTGATTATTTTTGATGAGATGATAGCATTGAATACCGAGCAACAGACGATGGAGAGCATCCAGATGTATACACCTTTGTTGTCCAGATCAGTTGGGATTGAGTTAAGAGCTGATAAAATGGCATTTACGGTGGACTGGTTGTACAGGCGCGCCTGCAGGCAGAACTTGATATATTCTATCATTACATTCTCAAAAGCACTTCATTACAGGAATGCAATTTCTAATGAACGGTAGTTATTGAGGTCGGCCACTACGTACGTTTTAGCCCCCCAGTGTGATTGAAGACTGAAGAAGCAAAAGGTTAATTAAATAGGTGAATATTCCATCCAACTGATATGGATAGTTCTTTGGTAATCGGGTAGGTATCCCATCTGGGCCGGATAATTTCAGTGGATTTGCACTCATGAATTATGCTTTCACGTCGTCTCAGTAACTGAAATTACAGGGTCACCGCGGAGGAGTTCCTGAAGTTGTCCCCATATTTGGACGAAGAAATCGAGCATAGTAGGCACTGAGGCTATCAAGAAACGAATTATTTTTGTCATCTACATTGCTTAGTTTCTCTTTTTCTAAGAGGTAATAGCATTTAGACAGCTCAACATAGCTGCCAAGAATCCACCAGTGCTAAATAAACCACTATGCTATGACAAAACCTTAAGATTGTTTTGATTTGATACAACTACATGAAAAATATCATGACATTGATAAAACTCCAGAAATCTCTCCAAATGAGGTTTTTTTTCCCCACCTTTTGGCGGGTGGGATAACATTTTCTGCTATACTGATGTTAATATAGAATATATACAAAAAGTGATTACTTACTTGAATTCCTGAATAAATCATCTAAAATCCATGTGATTATATGTGTTCTAGGGTTTTATTGACTTTTCTAAAACAAACAACAGACAAATATTTTTCTGAAAATGAAATGATTCACTTGACTGAAATTGGGCACTGTTCTGCGAGTGCCACCAATGACATAGTTTTTAATGTAGAATTTTGTAACAACATTTAATGAAAAGTGCTTGAACTCAGATATCATTGTGATAAACTTCAACGTTGAGGGATCACTGATGACAACATACCACTAGGTTGAATATATATGTTGTACTTTATATTGATCACCTTTCAGAAATACTTATTTTAGGGTAGCGTTATAAAATGCATGATTAGCACATTTAAAGCTACCACCGGTGTAATGCTATCACATATTTTCTTACTCTATAGAGATGCATACCTCGCCAAAAATCACTATGAACATTATTCCCCTTAGATGGTACCGAGCAACCCTATTGGCTCACAGACTACTTTGCACGTAGGATGGTTTTTTCGGAATTCGTACCTGCGTCTCTGGTATCTTACCTGATTGCCAAACCTGAATGATACTCATCTGGCTATCAGCAGATTTTGGATCTTAGGATTCACACAGTTCTTCGGGTAGGAGAAGACTGAATAATGTTGAAAGGTCACGCTCTCTATGGCTGTTTTTATAAAATCTGTGACAATCGGTGGTGTATTCATTCAGATCCTCAGCTGAGTCTCTCAATTCGGCCCAGTGCATCAACTCGAGCCACTGTCGCAGACACTCCTTTGACTTCTGCGACTATTTCTTTGTTGTTCTTATATCTGGAGCCTTGATCTTCAGCCTCTGCCTGCATGGAGGTAACAGAAGGATCACCAAGTGATTAGATATCTCGAAATGTGGTCTAGTCATGGAACGGTAGGCAATCCTTATTTTAACTTGTTCTTCATTATAACAGTGGTAGAATGTTGGGACACATGCTGCTGCACTTTTTATGTTGATGATAATTGGGCTGAGATTTCTTCAATAGTCCGAGCCTGATTGAAGTCCTCGACAATGATCTGAAAATAATCGGGGTCGGCTGTGTCTTGTTTGCCGATAGCAGTATTCGATATCTCGACTGCTTGATTAATGTCAACTTTTAGCGACATGCAAACTGTGCCCAGAATCACGGAGGGAAACTCTCTTGATAAGTAGAATGGACGGCACTTAATCGTTAGATGATCCAGTTCGGGAAGGACTAGAGTACGAATAAACGGTCAGGTCCGTGTGCAACCGAGAGTTTATCATGCAATACAGACCCTCAAGTTTTGCCTTCTCCGAATCCGCAGTCCGGTCCACCCTGTGCATCGAGAATCTTGTGGGTCTTATACCCCATTTCCTTCCGATACAGTAATCTTGCTTTTCGGTCCTCAGTTTTGTTCTGCAGTGAATGTACATTTGCTAACAAGATACTGGATGGAGGACTGTCCATTGCTTGGCATTTCAGTCTGGTTTGGAGTCTTCCCCTCCCGCTTCTCTTCCGGCCGTGACCATGTACCTTCGTCCGCTTAAAACCGCCATTCCTGCATGCTTGAGAGTTACGTCTGCTCAGCCCTTCAGAAGATCACGAGATCGGCAGTTGAGGAAGGTTCAAAAGGACGTTGTTTAAAGGGGAATTTCAGGCTGTAGATGTCAGTGAGAGTAACTCAGACGTATATTTAGAAGGTTTGTAAGCAGCCTATTACATAGAGCATAGAACTGGCACACAACACATGATATGATATTACCAGAAATAAATTTCCGAATAATAAAATAGATTCCAGAAGACTTAGTATCAGGTGTATTTACGACACAAGTCAAAACGTAAGCAGTATAACTTTATAGTCGCTTCCTAAGTGAAGAGACCTGGGTGGTGACAGGGAGTTCAGTCGTCTCACGGATCGGGAGAGCAAGTTGTCTCCCATCCGAACAGTTCTTGTCCCAATGCTGAAAATGCCCGATTGTAGGGGATTAAAAGAACGGGTAACAGGCGGTGAAGAGATGCGAACGCCGCTTGTTTTCGCTGTTGAACCTTGTCTACTGACGATATACCAGCGAATGGGTGAATTCTACCTTCAACACATCATTCGTGCTCACCTTTCCAATATGAGCTCTGAACTTTTCATATCCAGTATCATTATTAGTTCAGTATACCATAATATTTAGTTTGCATATTGCCGTTGTAGCATATATTAAAGGTAGTGCGGATATAGAAAATAAATATATCTGGACATCCACTAAAAGGGTCAGGATGGTGCTTTCTATTTATATGGTGTATTTAACTGACTGATTTACAATGTTTCCGCTGCAGATTCGGCATGGGAAGTTTACTCTTTATTCCTTTCCGTTTCTTCAGCATTTTGTGATTGTATGTGTGTGTTCCTTTGGATTTCCAGTATTTGCAAAATTTCTTTTGGTTCCAGGTTTCTACGTTGTCCGTATTTCAAACCTGTGCAATAATCGCCGCTGTAAAAATGGGATCCGATCCAGCTGGAAATACCGCTCAGCCCTTTTCAGTGAAACACACTTATGGAGCATCAGCCAGCTCACAATCACTGCGTACCTTGGTTGGAGCCTCCTCCTTCTTCTAAAGAAACTCATTAAACATATATCTGTTTATAAGCTTGGATTTGTACCACTCTGTTCCTCCACTCGAGAATTGTCAGATGTACTTTATCCATGTTGCCGGTCCATCTCCCCATTCTCTCCCACCTTCAAAGTAACGCTAACAGATTCCCGCAATTCACGTAAATGAATGGTTTGTGCAAAATCTGTCTAAATTCTCTGTGAGTGCATGGGCCTGTCAATCACAGCCCGTCTTCTCATTCACGCTCCCCGTAAACTCACTCTATTAATCAGGCAGGATTTAACTTGAAATTGTGCATACGGGGTCTAGTCATTTCGCTCTTGTCCCCGGTTTAGCAGCTTTATCCCGTGTGATTAATACACAAAATTTAAGTCCCACAACACTGGGTTCAGTAACAGTTACTGCCCTTCAAACGTCAGACTGCAGGAATAGTATGAATGACTTCAAAAAACCACAACTCTGAACTGATTCCAGAACCTATGATCTCACTTTCAAAAACTCTAAAACTCACGTCGTCAGCATTATCTATTTATGTATATATCTGTCTATCCATCTACCTATCTAGCCATCAATCCAGCTACCTATGTAAAGTATTTATTTGCGGGTTTTCATTGATTCTACAGTATATAGTGTTTCTGTTAAACTCGAAATCTCCGCAAAAAGTGAATATCAAGGCAATATATGGTGACAGATCTGTACCTTGATAATAACGTTACTTTGACTTTTGACAATAACGTCACGCTAACTGGCGGGAATTTTCCAATGACTGAGACGGGTTTAGGTACTCAGTGAACTGGTGGGTCAGTAAAGGAAACCGGAACTGAGAGGACAGGTCCACATTGAGCATATTGGATGATGGAGTGGGAAGAAAGTGTTGACTGGTCTACTCCGGTTTCTGCGTGTTATTTTAAAATGTTCACTTGCCCAGTCCGTTAAAACATTCCCGCGCGGAGGTTTTGTGTACGGGATCGGATAACATGTCGAAGGGGTGTCAGACAAGAAATGGAGCAGATACATTCACCATGATTGAAACAGCGTCGACATGCGATACTCAGACGTTACAGA
Organism: Hypanus sabinus; assembly: GCF_030144855.1. NCBI lineage: Eukaryota > Metazoa > Chordata > Chondrichthyes > Myliobatiformes > Dasyatidae > Hypanus > Hypanus sabinus. The sequence goes on along the minus strand of NC_082714.1, from coordinate 94,888,295 downwards.
AGGTAATTTGCTGAGTCTCTTGGCAGTTTATATGCTTGTGTGCTCGTGTGTGTGCGTGTGCGTGTGCCGGCTGGGTGGATGGGGGGGGGGTGGTTTGGGGGTCGGTGGGCGTTTGACGTTGAATCGAGGCGCACAAGCAGATTGTTTAGTCTTTGTGATGGAACTAAGAGAACAGATAACTTCAGGTATAGAGCATGATTAACTCTTGGGTAAACACCCCTGTAGCGTGTTGGAAAAAAAGAGAGCGAGCTACCGCTTTTACCTCTTCCAACGATTCCGAGTGAGGCACAGAGAGATTTATATTTTCTGACAATTTCCGTTATTGTTCAAACTAACAAGTACGTGAATTCATTCACTAAATACCTTGCGCGCACACCCGCTAAGTATCCCTGACTCTCCTGGATAGTCAAAGAATAGCAAAGGTATTAATCGGGCGGAGGAATTTACGCTGACCAGGCGTTCCTTGTTCCTCGTGGTCCCGATTCACTCTCCACGTGCTTCACGCAGGGTTCTTCTCGCTTGTATCTGCGATGGTTATTCTTCAAAGTTACCGCCACCAGCTCCCACAAAGCATCTACTTTTATATCCATTTCTTATCAATTCAAATGTCGCATTCCCGTGTCATTGGCCGCAGGTCATGTGTCTGGCCTTTAACACCTGGTCATTGGCTCTGGTCCAAAGCAGCATCCATCTATTGTCCTCTTCCCATCAAGGGACAGTTGCTGACTCATGGCTCTTTGTTCTCAGTCAACAATGAGCTCGAATCACCTCAGGCATTCACACTCCTGCATGTTATAGCCAACTAAAGAACACCTCACAAATAACTACTTATTTGGAAATGACCTCCAGTCTAGCAGATTACCTGGTCTTTGTGTCTTCTTTAAAACACTAAACAGCATGTCAAGCTCACAAAATGGAGTATAAAGTATCGTCACAAAATGAAGACAGCCTCCATCCCCCAAGCACACGGCAAGAACAAAGACTGCTTCCACTGCCCATGATTCATTTGAATTCACTGATTTGAAGATTGTCATTCTTTCTGGCTTCCTCTTGATCCAATTATTTATCTTAGGATCACTATCCTCCTCTATTCTATTGACCATCCATTGGATTGCCATGGATCCCCAGCAGGTGTGCTGCACTTACATTATAACTTTTACTTACTAAATTCATACAATTTTTATACTGGCCATCTTTTTTTCAGTAGTGCAAAATCATTCCCCTCTACCTTTTGCATAATTTCAGCCTTCCATCTTCTGAGTTGATACACATTAAATAATACAATCATCAGTGTACAAAAGATTAATATTACTGCAGCATGTGAGATTATCCTCACCCATGGATGTATTTGAACATTTGATCCCCAATTCCAAAATTTACCCCAGAAGTCTGAGTCACTTAGCATTTCATTTGCCTTCTTAGCATGTGTCTTAATAACTTTTGAATGTTCAGCCCACTGATGACTCTCTGGAATATTTAACTTTTTATCCACAAACATCAAACCATTTAACCCAGCATAATACAAATTCGAGTCTTCCATTTCTTTCACATGCGCACGTATTACCCGTATCCGTTGAGAAAAGTTTCTTTTGATCACCGAATAGTCTTCATTATATTACGTTGTTGTTGACAAGTTCATCAGCAGTAATGTTTCGTAAGCACAACCAATCATGACCCCAGTCATGGTCAATTCCATCACCATAAAATGCATTATTCTCTTCATATTGAATTAAATCTGTAAATACACAAACGGTATATCTGCTCCTATTTCCAGTTCCAATCTTGAATTACTTTAAATCCATGTTTACTATCTGGTTTTTCAACCCATGCAATCTAAGCTTCCAATCATCTTTGGACTCAAGTCGTCCATCTTTTCTCACCCAATTTCGTTTCAAGACATGGGAGGCAGCAACCAATGTATTTCCCCTCCTTATTTTATTTACACATCTCCCCTGTTTTTCAATCTGAGAAAATGGAAAAACTCCTTCTTGGCCAGAAGGAGTTGCATCTTCTTGGAATAGCTGTTCCAAATTCAGATTTTCCAAATCAGAACTATTGTGTACATCGATTGTCAAATCTCCAAAATTGGGGCTATCATGTACAACAATTATTACATGTCGATGATGATAATTTTCCTGATTCTCCCCCACCAATTTCAATTGGTTGATGTGGTACCATCCAATTTTATCTGAAGAAGTTAGCACCCTGCATACTGATGGACTTGCTTTGTCTATGATTTCATAAGGCCCTGCAAACCTTGGATTTAAAAATGAAGTGGGTTGGTATTCTAATCATCACTCTTTGTCCTGGGCTTAATTCTATGGGACTGACTTTTGAGTCAAAGTAAGCTTTGCTCTGCTGCTTCTTATTTCCTATTTGAAGAACTGCCGCATAATTGGCCGCTTTCACTGTCTCTACCAACAGTTGTACCCACTATCCGACTCTATACTCCGAGGTAATCCTCAACGAGTAAAAACCCTTTCCAATAAGATTTTTGCAGTAGCTTTGGCTGTGTTAGTCTTAGTTGGGAAAGCTTCCACCCATTTGATGAAAGTGTCTGCTACTACTAGGATATATTTGTACCCTCCTGTGGTTGGTGGCAAGGGTCCAACATAATCTATCTGCAAATTAGTCCAAGGTCCTTCCACTGGTCTGGTATATCGGAGGGCTCCTTTCTTTACATTTCCGTCAGGATTATATTGCGCACAAATCAAACAATTCTTGACATAGTGATCCATATCCACCTTAATCCTAGGCCACCAACACACCTCCATGATTTTTTCCAGGGTTCTTTCAGCTCCCAGGAGTCCCCATAAATGATGGTACCAGTGGATCATCTGATTTCTTCGTAACTCTGGAACCACAAACTTTCCTTCATATGGGACTACTCCATCTTTAACAGGTACATCCTTGTATTCTTCATACCTTTCTGACCTTACTCCTTCTATTATTTTTTAAATTCTTTATCCTTCTTCTGCTCCTTGGATAAATCCATAATCTTAATCTGTTGTTCCTTCTGCCTTCCCATCTCCCCAACCTGTGGTTGCCATTCCTGCCCATTTAAAGCACCTTGCTTTGCTAACTCCTCAGCCTTCTTATTCCCCTCAGGGGACACTTTAGAGTGAGCTTTCACCTTTACAACTCCGTATTCTTTCCCCTTTGCTTCTTCAAATATATGCAACAGAGAAGCAGATGGAAGGGGCTTTCCGTCAGCTGAAACAAACCCTCTTGCTTCCCATAGAGGCAAATGTTCTGTAAGGCTGTTACAAACATACATACTATCAGAGTGTATGACTGATCCAGGTGGAAAATATTCTGGGTGGCTGACCACGTATGCTACAGCTGCCAATTCTGCTGCTTGTGCACTCATGGTTTTGGGTAGCTTTAAAGCTATACTATACCTTTCCTGTCCTTGTTCATCCTCTACGTAAATGCCACACACACCCAGTTCTGCTCTCACCATCCTGTACTGATGAGGAGCCATCCACAAAAATTTTAAATTAGGGTTTTCCCTTCTCCTTTGTGTCTTTGGTCTCAAGCATTATTTTGTCTGATTTGTCTCTACCCCCTCCTGTTTGTTTTGATAACAATGGTCCCTTGGAATCTTTTGCTATCAGAACCTGACACTCATGTTCACCACCTTGGTACACCAGGTTGTCAGCTAACGTAGTGGTGGCACTTACTCGTTTTACAGTTATATTTCTCCCTTGCAACAGCAATGAGCGTAACTATACAATTCATGGCCAGCATGTGGCCAAAATACAGTGAGAATTTTGATCTCCCTCACACAGTGATGGTAGGAAATGATGAGCAGAGGTGCAGGACGAGACGGAAGAGAGGTTCCCTGTGATGATGGGAGATTAACGATGACGGAAGAGGCCAGTGCAGGAAAGACAGATCGGCTTTGGTTAGGAAGGGCGGAATAGGATTACTGAGTGGATTTGAGCATTATTCTCTGTGACTCGGCTTGCAGACGGTACGTTCTCTGCCTGCAAACTCCCAGTTTACGGCGAGTAAAGACAGAACATGATAAACTAACCAGTAGTTTCATCTTTACTAAGAGTAGTGATACACAAGATCCAATCATAACACAGTCACAGGGAGATCGCTCCATTCTACATACAGCAGAAATCAGACTCAGCACAGTGGATATAATTCTCCAGAGAATTACGCGTCGCAAAACATGGACAATCATCGCGCTCATTTCTGAAATTACTGAACATTTGTTTGTTCCCAGAAGCAGATATTAATGCACAATTACATTACACGACGCGGTTACACAGTCCCAGTGAGTGGAAACAATTCACGTGTGCTGTCAACTGGCGCGGCCTCACTGCGAACAGGCCGACGAAGAGATGGTGTGACGCAGAGGCGAGCTCAGCGAGCTGTGGCTCACGCTGCAGGAATAACTGGAACCTTTTTCCCAGGCAGCGACGGGAACCCGCAGGTAGCTGGTCAGCCTGTAGGTCTGGTCGGTATCCGGTGACGCGGTGCCCGTCGTCACCCCGTTCTCCATCCCGGCGTTATCTATGCTCCAGCGAAGCGCTACTAAGCCCATCTTAAAACCGCTCACCAGGCAGGACAGAGTACCCGAACCCGAGCCGGTTTCCTCCGCGGAGGGAGGGAGCAGGAGAACCGAGGGCCTCTGGGTCTCGCTACCTGTGTGTGAGAGAGGAGACGGTGGGGAATAGAAACAATATTAATTCGTGGATTTTCGTAACTCGGGGATAAAAAATACCTCCGCCGGAGAATAATCAGAAACCACCGAGTACTGAAGCAAACAATCAAAATTGTGGCGGAGGATGTAATCATTCTATTGGTGGACAAAGCGTCAGTGAGGAGTTTTCCAGATTAGTCACAAATCCTAAGTGGATTTTAACATCCACTGTCTTCCCGGGCGGGGAAGTCCGGGCCCCGCCAGAGATGATTGAGGAGCCTCATTCATACCACTCACCAATTCTTGCACATGGTTCTCCCCGGTAATTGGTATTTCTGTAGATTCGTGTTTACTGCCGGACACCAATAGTTCTTCAGATCTTTAACTGTGCCTTGAATTGACGCATTTTACTCTTGAAGGAGCTCTACAATCTCTGGATTTCTGACCTAAACTCTGGGCAGACGGCTTGTTCATTGCCATGCACGGGTCTGGAGGCCGTCATCGGGTTATTTAAAACGGAGGTTGCCAGGCTCCTGATTTGTTAGAGTGTCAAAGATGATAGGGGCAATGTGTGTTAATGTGGTGGAACGCAAGAAGAGTGATAATTCAGAATCAGGTTTAGTATCACTGACATGTGATATGAATATGGAAATGGACGTCCACATGGGTTCCTGCTATGCCTGCCTTCTTGTCAGTTATATAGACGGTTCGTGTAAAAGGGTCATGAAATTGAACAATAGCTAATTTGAGGGGCCGAATGTTCTCCTAAATCTATTCGAGACAGCTAAAACACTCCCGCGGCATAGAGATGGCACCATTATTCCCTGCATGAATGTTTCCACAGCTGTGGGAAATAGGAGTGACTATAATGGGAATTGCTTGTAACGGAATGAACGTGTCACTAACTCTTTATATCCAGGATTGTGCCTAGACCGAAGATAAAACCAGCATCCAAAACTGCAGATTCTGCAATAAACTGTAATAAACGGCGGGTTCCCGGGGCTCCGAGTTGCCGATGTGAATGTTGTTGCACAGGTCTTCGGACAGCTGGAAACAGCTTGTGATCCCAGGCCCTCGGTTTGTAAGATTATCATCCTTTGGATCGTGTTCAATCACCCACTCAGGTCTCTCCCCGGGACGCTGTCGATACCAGAATATGTGTTAGCTTGTAATCTTTCCGTTCCGCATCTGACACTTTAAGCGGGCGGTCTGTCCCGCGGAGACAGGACTGGACATTGGTGTCTGATTGAGGACTGGGACCGCTAGGATACCCGTGATGAAACACAATAAAACCACTTGGGTGCCTTGGAGTCAACAGAAGTCTCAACAATCGTTTAATACGCTAGAAAATCAGCGGCAATCGCAATTTTTAAGCAATGAGGCACTCACCTGATGAATTTGCCAGTAGAACCCACAAGAGAGGCAGCACTCGGGACATTTCTTCGGACAGAGCAAATCGCGCACTGTTATACGAACACAAAGAGGCTATGGTTTCAGCTTCTGATAAACGGTGGCCCCTAGTCTGTTTAATAACCAGGATGCTAATGGGTGGGAGGCGCCAGGGAAAGGATGGGGCGGAGACAGAACGCCCGGCAGTTGGACTCTGGAAATGGCGACCTCACTTATCGTTAAAACCTTAACTCCTCACTTCTAAAGTGTTTCAGCTTAATTTGTGTCACATATCCAGTCCTCCAGAAGTTTGTAAAGACTCAGTTAAAACTGATTTTAGACATCAATATCGGCAGTTGCTGTCTGGAACAACATAAACCAGTCGGCCCCATCGATTCTGCCCCAATAGTTATTGAGATCTAAACCGTCCATGGTCACATTTATCAAAACCCCACAATACCTAACATTACCCCATCTTGATTAACATGTCGTGGTGACCATTGAACAGTAACTACTGGATTGACTAAATTATGTTATGCAAATAGAACGCGACCCAAATTTGGGAAGCATAAATTTGATAAGTCAAAGTTAGTTAATTGTAAAATATGTGTATGTCAGCATATACTACCCCAAGTTTCAATTTTCTGCAGGCATTCGCAGTAGATACTTAGAAACACATGGAATCAATTAAAATGCGCAAAAACGAAGATGGACAAATAACCAATGCACGGGAGAAGACAAACGGTTCAGAAACAATACATTCATAAATAAATTGATAGATGGATGGATAAATAAATATATAAACAACATTAGTTGTGGAGTCCTTGAAAACGTTGAGTGTGTTCACCCTGGCTCAGGACCCTTGGCTCATATCTGATGATACAACAGGCAGGTTGAAGTTGTTTTTTTCCAAGAAGAACGCTCCAGTTCTCTGTAACTAACTCCCGATGCATTGGGAAAACAGGAATATTCCAACCAAGTATAATTGTCCCGCACTACTACCATACGTTGCACTCCCTTTTCCACAGGGTTAACTGGCATGTCATGTGGGTCATTGAAAAAGAAGGCAAGGGTATGCTTTTTGGACTCACACACTCTCCGCTATCCATGTTTTGTAGCCCTGACTCCTTTCTCTCTTTCTACCTCTGTCTGTCTGTCTGTCTCTCCCGCACTCACTTTTTTTTCCCTCTCGACTTACGTGCTTATTATGTGATAGCTTTATAGGACCCTGGTCAGACCCCACTTGGAGAACTGTGCTCAGTTCTGGTCACCTCACTACAGGAAGGATGTGGAAACTATTGAAAGGGTGCAGATAAGATTTACAAGGATGTTGCCTGGATTGTAGAGCATGCCTTATGAGAACAAGTTGAGTGAAATTGGTTTTTTCTCCAGGCATATCTAGTGGAAAGTAAGCAACGTCCACACCACTGTGACACACAACTATCTCTCGCAATCCCCTCTCCTACTCTCCCTCTTTTTCTCTGTTACTCTCTCTCCTTTTACACGCTGTAATAATTTACTTTACTTTACTTTATTGTCACCAAACAACTGATACTAGAGCGTACAATCATCACAGGCAATAGTTGATTCTGCGCTTCGCGCTCCCTGCAGTACAAATCAAAGTAAATATAATAAAAATTTAAATTATAAATCATAATTAGTTATTGTCCCTTCAATGTCTCCTAATAAAAATAATAGTGGACTATGTGAGAGTTGTACTCCAATAATTTGTTCCATTAAAAGCCTTAAATTTATCCAAAATGGTTGAATTTTAAAACAAGACCAAGTAGAATATAAGAAAGTACCAATTTCTTGTTTACATCGAAAACATTGGTCAGACATATTTGAATTTAATCTATTTATTTTCTGTGGTGTTATATATAATTGATGTAAAAATTATATTGTATTATTCTAAGTCGAACATTTATTGTATTTCTCATGCTATCAGAGCATAATCTTGACCAATAACGAAATTTAAATTGAATAAGTATCAGAAAAAAATTATAAAAATTGCATTGGCAGTAGCCAAAAAAGTTATCGCAGTTACTTGGAAATCTGATTTATATTTAACTATGGATCGTTGGAATAATGAAATACCAAGTTGTATTCCACTTGAAAAAATTACGTATAATCTAAGAAATGAATATGATAGATTTTTGAAAATTTGGTTCCCATACTTACAAAAAATAGGATGAAATACATAGGTCCTTTGAAGGTAAAATTATAGTAATTAGGGAAAGTAAAAATAAATATCAAAATTATTTTGAACTCCATGGAGCATGTGGGGATGCTCCGATATCCAGGCAATCTTTCTCTTCTTTCCTTTTTTTTTAATTTCTTTAGATAAGGGTTAAGGGGGGGGGGGAAGGGTTAAGTGGAGGGGGAAGGGTCAATATTATTTTCTTACTATTTTATTACCACATTTATTATTTGTAATTTCTAAAATTTAATAAATAAATAATAGTTTAAAAAATCATTATTAGAAAATAGAAAAAAGAAAGTAAGGTAGTGCAAGTCAGGTCCAGATATTTGGAAGTTTCGGCCCAGATCCGGGTCAGGATCTGTTCAGCAGTCTTATCATAGTTGGAAAGAAGCTGTTCCGAAATCTGGCCGTACGAATCTTCAAGCTCCTGAACCTTCTCCCGGAGGGAAGAGGGACAAAAAGTGTGTTGGCTGGGTGGGTCGTGTCCTTGATTATCCTGGCAACACTGCTCCGACAGCGTGCGGTGTAAAGCGAGTCCAAGGATGGAAGATTGGTTTGTTTGATGTGCTGAGCTATGTTCACGATCTTCTGCAGCTTCTTCTGGTCTTGGACAGGACAACATCCATACCAGGTTGTGATGCACCCTAGAAGAATGCTTTCTACAGTGCACCTATAAAAATTAGTGCGGGTTTTAGGGAAAAGGCCAAATTTCTTCAGCTTTCTCAGGAAGTAAAGGAGCTGGTGGGCCTTCTCGGCAGAGGGCTTTGCTTGGTTAGACAAATTCAGGTCATTTGCAATATTCACCCCGAGGAACTTAAATCTTTCGATCTGTTCCACCTGTGCACCGCTGACTTAGATGGGGTTGTGCGGTCCGCTATTCCTTCTGAGGTCAACAACCAATTCCTTCGTCTTGCTGACGTTGAGGGATAGGTTATTAACCATGCCACCAGGTTATTAATTTCCTCTCTGTACTCAGACTCATCATTACCCAAGATATGGCCTACAATTGTGGTGTCATCAGCAAACTTATATATTGAGTTCGATGGAAACCTGGCTACACAATCATGGATGTAGTTGCTGTAGTTACAATTAGTATCTTTTAATTTGACGGCCTAACTGTGCAAATTGCAGCCTGTTGGAAGACCCCCACCTCTCCTCTCTCTATCTATCTTTCTGTCCGTCTCTTTCTATTCTTTACTCTCACTCTTTTTCTGTATCGCTCTCTTTTTACTACTGAGGAGGTGCATTTGTATTTATTATCATTCTGTCTGTTAATTCGACAATATGTTGAACTCTGGAACATGTGGGCAATTGCATTCTCGAACAAAAGCTTAAGGAGCGCTGTCTTTCAGTACTACCTGCTTCTACAAAGCCAACTTCTTACAAATGCTGTCGGCATTGAGCGTCAGGCTAATCTTTCCTTTACTGCAGCTCCGTGAGGTTTTATCTTAACTCTTTGTATATTTGGATAATCTCATGGCTGTTTTTATTTTTTACTTTCTAATGTATCCATTCTCAGTCTGAAATTGATCCATGTCTACTTTTGCGGTTAAAAAAATCTTACTTACTTAAAAGAAGCTTTCCGAGTCTCTCCTGATGTCTCAGGCCACGCATCTACAGCGGGGTAGAGATAGGATTAAATGCAAGCAGATATCTTTCCAGTGGTAGGGAGAGACTGGAATTAGAGGTCATGGTTTAAGTATGAAAATTGAGATGTTTCAAGGGAAAGTATTCACTCAGAGGACGGTGAGAAAGTAAAAGTAGTTGCCAATAGAGGATCAGGCGATAGATCCGATTTCAAAAGTTAAGATAAATTTAGAGAGGTAATTAGATGAGAATGATACCGAGTGCTATGATCCGGGTGTTAGGTCGATGGGACTAGACAGTTTAATAGTTCGGCATGGACTAGATGGGATTAGCGGCCTGTTTCTGTGCTGTTGTGCGCTATGACTCTATGACACGTTTGTTTTCATTTCAATAAGATCCTTTATACTCTAACCATCTTTCTTTATCTATTCACACACGACTTGTGTTGACGACTCTATCTTCAATATTAAGCACTCTGCAAATTTATTGAGATCCCCTCTGGATCCGACAAAGGTCCAATCAACGCCTGACCCGCTCTTCTTAAATAAATTCTTAGACAGCAAATATCTTTCCAAATCGAGCCAGCATCCTTTCCATACTGGCAGTCCCGCACACGAAGAATGGTTTAATATTGAAGATCTTTTTTGCGCTTCAGGTCTAAAGGACATATGATGGTACATACTGCTGTATTCCCTACTGCAAACACTTTTAATTTGGAAGCTCTGACGCCGTGAACAGTGCAAAGCGTAAAAACTCATTTTATGTGATGGCACACGTCTTTGTAATTATGTAAAGTGTCCGATGACCATGGCTGCAGGAACCAACACGGAGATACACGGAAGAGATGCTGCAGATGCTGGAAACTGAGAGTAACGCATAAAAATGCTGGTGGTTCTCAGCAAGTCAGGCAACATCCATGGAAATGAATAACGAATCGACGTTTCGAGCCAAGCAAATAAAATGTTGACGTTTCTGGCAGAGATCTTCCATCAGGAGTTCTGAGGAAGGGTCTCAGCCTTAAACGTCGATTCATTCTTCCTTTCCAAATATGATGCCTGACATTTCATCCGGCATCTTGTGTACGTTATTGTGAGTTACAGTTGTCTTATCCTAGAGAAACACCATTCCTAGAGTTGAGCTTGGAATCACTGGGATGCAGTTGATCTCGCTGAGACTAAGATCAGTGTTGCACAGCATGGTTTCAGAGTGGTGTTGACGAGTCCACGGAGCCTGCATTACCCGCTGTTCTGCAGAATCGCAGCAGAAGCGGAGATGAACCACTTCTCTCACACTCTCTCCTCGGCCCTGCACAATGCCCGGGTGGCGAGGCAGTATGTGTAAGCTGTTTAAAAAAGGTGGCATCAAAACATAAAGGACCCCAATCACTAAAGACATGATCTTTTCTCATTACTATCATCAGAGAGGATATCGAGAAGCGTGAAAATAAACGCGGAACACTTAAAGATCAGTTTTTCCCACCTTGCCATTAGATTTCGAAACGGACTCTGAACGAAACCATGAATACTATCTCATTTTAAAAAAAATCGCCGCCTTTGGTACCACTTACATAATGGAATTATAGGTATAAATTCTCTCTCTCTGTCTCTCTCTCTCCCTCTCTCTCTCTCTCTCTCTCTCTCTCTCTCTCTCTCTCTCTCTCTCTCTCTCTCTCTCTCTCTCTCTCTCTCACACACACACACACACACACACACACACACACACACACGCACACATACACACACACACACACACACATATATATATATATATAATGCATACAGTATATATGGATAAATTACGTGTTTTATCAATTTGTTTCATATAATCATTTACTATATCTATCATATACAATTTGTTATTTTTATTGTTATAGAATCAACAACACTACACATTTATATATTATTGTAATTTTAGTATATTTGGAGTTGTATGAATTAAATATTTATAGTTGTTTCTATGCATTGCCCTTCATTGTACTGAAATGCTGCAGGAAAACACCAAATTCTGCGACATAAGACATTGTTAATAAACTTGTTTCTGATTCTTATCCTCACTCTAATGATCGATGTCACTGACAGTGGGCCCTGTGTGCGACATCTCCACTCTCGATTCTCTTGTTCAGGGATTAGTTCATCACCACCCATCCTGCATTCCGACACCACCTGTCCACTGTCAGTTGCATATTGTGTAATGAATGGTAAGACATTTCTTCCAAATAAATGTTCGGCTCGTGTGAATCAACTTTTGTCTAACGACGTCACGAGGAAGCATCTTGGCTTATTTTTATTTCTGAAATGTTATCCCCTAATATTCTGCAGTTTTGTCTTTTCTAAGGCTCTTTATCAAAAGATCAGCTCTCATTGGGTTACGGGAGACGGGACTGGGATCTCGAAAACGTGTCATTAATGAGCTGGGACATAGCCCTTTTCATTCGATCCTATCCTGAACGTCAGACACTGGTCAGTCCAGTTAACCCCTCCCTCATAGTGGTCGATCAGTATGTATCTGTGAATAATACTAATGCAGCTGTGAAACTCGTCATCTCCCCACGGGGAGCGGGGCGATATTGCCACAGCCTTTATTTACAAACATTATTTATATTTGCCTTGTTTATGATTCTGTACAGGTGGCGTATTCACTGGCCCCGGGTGTAGGGGGTGGGCGGGTGAAGTGCGGTCGCGTGGATGAGATATGGTAAACATTTAACAAAACACTCTAAATCTGAGAAAGTGTATTAACTGGACGATACGAATTGTGAAACTAGATGTCTGAAAACATCGTTTACAAAAATTGACATTTGTTGTTACATGTGAGGAAAATGATGAAGTGACTGTAAAATTGGAATTCCTAAAGGGAACGAAGTGAGTGATGTATTGGAAAGAGAAGAAGAATGAGTTTGGGGACAGGGGAGATAGAGGATGAGAAGGTGATAGGGGAGGGGGAAATATGAAGTATAAAGGGGGTAGAGAAGCAGAATGAGTGAGTTGAGAATGAGAAGGGGAAGAGAGTTTGTATGTGAGAGATATAGAGATAAAGAGGGAGCGAGGGAAAGAGTAGAATGAGAGGGATGTGAAAGAACGGGACGGGAGGAGAAACAGAGAGAACAAGAGAGAGAAAGAGAGAGAGATAGAGAGAGATGGGGGGGGGTGGGGAGTGGGGGGGGGAAGATAGAGAGAAGAGAGAGAGAGAGAGAGAGAGAGAGAGAGAGAGAGAGAGAGAGAGAGAGAGAGAGAGAGAGAGAGAGAGAGAGAGAGAGAGAGAGAGAGAGAGCTGTAAGGTACTGCCGAATTATTCAGCTTCGTGTCCAATAAATGCGTAAAGATGTTTTCAATACTGGACACACAAGGGAATTAATTCGATTATTTATTTGGCCTCGCGTACCTGTTCCTATGCTACCCAGACTCATGGCTGATCAAACCCACAGTTCCATCTTGCTTGATTCCTGCCGCGCTGCATCACTTTGTTTCAAATATCTTTCTTTCCCAGGCTGGCATCTGCTGAGCAACCGCGCATTCATGGAGCTCTTTGCAGAATGTTGCATAGGTTCACAGTTTCTGAGTGATTTGGGTCACTTCACAGTTGTTCATCCTGTTCATCGCTTATCCATAGGATCGAGCCTTTGTGTACTGATCGTAGCAGATTGTCTATCAGCGTCATCGCCTCTCGCTTACCTATATCCAGGCACTTTGGTTTCTCTCTCTCAGGGCCAGTCCTCTCCTACAGGAACGTAAAAACCACCCGATCATCGCGGGCAATTGAATCCGAAGCCCAAAGATGTTTCGTGAATGGAGAGGTTGTCTCCAAACGGCATGTAGGAGTTAAAATCTCCCGCCCTCAAAAATCCTTGGTAAAGGCCAGCTTTTATCTCCCTCACAGTTGACGTATTTGGATGTTAAATTACCTGTGCCATGAAGCAGCCAAGGAGATATTTGATCCTTAATTTTATTGGCTGTCCTCAATTGAAAATATTTTTGCCCCTACATTGCGGTGTCTATCATAAATATTAGACAATAGATAATAGACAATAGAAAATAGACAATAGACAACAGGTGCAGAAGTAGACCATTCGGCCCCTCGAGTCTGCACCGCCATTCTGAGATCATGGCTGATCATTCACTATCAATACCCAGTCCCTGCCTTGTCCCCATATCCTTTGATTCCCCTATCCATCAGATATCTATCTAGCTCCTTCTTGAAAGCATCCAGAGAATTGGTCTCCACCGTCTTCCGAGGTAGTGCATTCCACACCTGCACAACTCTCTGGGAGAAGAAGCTCTTCCTCAACTCTGTTTTAAATAACTGACCTCTTATTCTTAATCCATGCCATCTGGTACTGGACTCTCCCAACATCTGGAACATATTTCCTGCCTCAATCCTATCAAATCCTTTAATTATCTTAAACTTTTCAATCAATAAAACGTTTATTTTAAGTGGGGCTTGTTGCACCTCTGATAACTTGCTATCACACAAGTACCCTGTCCATGTTTAATCCCAAACGTGGTTGATTTACATAATTATACAGAATGGAAACAGACCCTTTGTCCAAACTCATAAATGCCAATCAAGTCACCTACCTCTCTTAAACCCATTTGCCACGGACCTGCCCTTATGGCTTCTAAACTGCGCAGTGTTACCTGCGTTTAGCTCTACATCTGACAGCTCTAAAGGCATACGCCACGCCCACTGCTCCTCGTTTCCAATTCCCCATTCTGATCGTGTGGTCTTTGCTTCCTTGGAGGACAAGACTGACACATATGGACAGGGTCCTCATCTGGCTGAATCGTTCCACATCAACATGTTATCAATCAATTGCAGCAATAACAAGGAGCTGATTATTGACCACAGGAGGAGAAAAAGTCCATGTCAGCCCCATCATGGGAGGCTCATCCGAAAAACTAAGGATCATAGGATCCATGGTGATTCGGCTTGCCTTTAACAGATGGAATGTAGGAGTCGAAGGACATATTCTAGCAGGAAGCTTGCGATTAGTAGCTCCCACAAAATTTATCCTTGGTCTTCTGGTGTTTGTGATGGCTTTAAATGATGTTAATTAAAATGTGCATCAGTAGTTCGGAATGTTTCTACATGATCCTGTTGTGAGTAGTATAGAAGATTGTCAAATAATTCAGGGGAATATAGAGCACTTGCAGATATGGACGGAGAAATGACAGGTGGAGCGTAATGTAAAGTGTCGCACGTTGGTAGGTCAAAAGCAAAGAGGCAGTACAGTATTGAGGGCAAGATCCTTACCAGTGAGATGACTAGAGCGATCTTGTAATCCAAGTTCATAGCTCCCTGAAAGTTGCTGCCATATAGTGTGGTTAAGAAAGCATATGGAATGTTTGCTTTTATCAGCCGATAAATTGATGAGTTCAGAAATCAGGAAGTTGTGTTGCAGCTTTACAAAGCTCTGTCAGGCCTCATTTGGAGTATTATATACAGTTATAGTCACGGTAAGGATATTGAGGATTTGGACAAGGTGCACACGAGGTTTACCAGAATGTTGCCTTGATTAGAGGGCATGCATTATAACGAGAGCAAATGCAAATTGCCCTTTTTTTTCTATAGAGCGCCTAAGGCTGAGGGGAGATTTGATAAAGGTGCATAAGATCATAAGCAGCATTGATGGAGTAGAATGATAGTAGCCTTTTCCCGGAGTTGAAATATTTAACAACCGACGGCATGTCTTTAATCTGAGAGGGGTAGTTTAAAAGGAGAGATGAGGAGCATGTTTCTTTACGCAGAGATGTTGATGCCTGGAATGTAGTGCTTGTAGTGGAGGCAGAGGCAGAATCATTAGTTATTACCCCTAAACCCTCACGCTCTTGAAGAAGAGGGGATAATTTGAATCAGTTTTACTCATCCCAAAAATGAAGAGATTCCATGAACTGTGAACTCAATTCATGGTTTCTACAGCTCATTTTCTTGATATTTAATAGTTATATATTCGTTATTATCAATCAGTGTTTCCTTTTTGTTTGTTGTATTTGAAATTTTTGTCTTTTGCGCATTGCTTGTTTGTCCATTGTGTTCAATGCAGCATTTGTCCTTCTTTGTATTTACTGTGAATGCCCGCAAAAATATCAGCTTAGAATGTGAAAATATGTATTTTGATAATGCACTTATTTTGACTTTGGCTTTGAGTTAGGGAGAGTCGCCAAACTCTACGGCGTTAGAGAAAGAAGACGCAATTACTCTGAAAGACCAGATACTGAATTGAAAACAACTTGGACGCTATGTCTGTCTCCTGTGTTCTTGGGGGCAATGTGAGGGGGGGGGGAGGAATAATGAGCTATCGGGGAACACAATGAGCAATTCAGATGTGGCCTAATTCAGTCAGGTTATCTGAATTTTTGAAATTCTCTCTCACATAGCCCCGTGCATCCTTAGTCGCTGATAGATTCCAGGCTGGGACAAGGTACAGAAGAATCCAAAAGGATACTGCAGATATGTTAAGCGCAAAAAGATTGTAAGGGACAGAATTCTGGAAGATGAGAAGGGTAATTCATTTGTGGAGCCAAAAGAAATGCGGGAGATTTACTCAGGAGACGGTTACAGAGTCCGTAGCGGGATCCCATACAGATTACAGAAGAGGAGGTGTTTGCCAAATTAACCAGGGAACTATAGGCCGGTGAGCCTGACTTCATAAGTGAGAAATGTAGTGAAAGGTATTCTAAGGGATGAAAATAAAAGCTTTTGTGTAGACCTGGATTGATTAAAGATAGTCAGCATATCTTAGTGCGGGGTAGTTCATGTCCACCCTATCTTTCGAGGAAATTACCAGGAAAGTTGATGAAGGCAACGCAGTACATATTGCAAACATGACCTCAATATGTTTGCATATGTATTCATATTGCATACGTGACCGAACATGGGAGCTCGGTCAGGGGGGTTCAGTCACTTGGTCCTAGTAAATTCGATTAGACATTGACTCCGTGGGAGAAGCCCGAGTGTGTTAGGAGATGGTTACGTCTCTGACAGGAGGCCAGTGACGAACGTAGTGTCGCAGGGATCAGTGTTGGGTTCATCAATATTTGTTATATCAATTAGAAACCTCAACGATAGTGTGGTTAACTGCATGAGAAAATGTGCAGATGACACCAAGGATTGGGGTCATAGTGGATAGCAAGGAAGGACATCATGGCTTGCAAGCGGTTTCTTGACCAGCTGGAACAATCAGCTGAATAATGGCAGATGGAATTTAATGCAGACCAATGTGAGATGTTGCAATTCAGGAGGACCAACCAGGTTCGTTCATACACATTGAACGGCAGGGCACTGAGAAATGTGGTAAAACAATGGGTTCAGGGAATACAGATCCATAATTCGTTGAAAACGGCATCACAGGTAGATAGGCTTGTAGAGATGTTTCTGGCATATTGGCTTTTATGAATCAAAGTATTGACTTCAGGAGATGGGGTGTAATGTTGAAGTTGTAAAAGAGATCGATGAGGCCTAATTTGGAGTATCGTGTGTAGTTTCCATTACCGACATACAGGACAGATGGAAATAAGGTTGAGAGAGTACAGAGAAAATCTGTAAGGATGTTTTCTTATGTGGATGATCTGAGGTTTAAGGAAAATTGAATAGATTAGGATTTTATTGTCTGCAACGTAGAAGTTTGAGAAAACATTTATAGATTTATGAGGGGTAGAGACAGTCTAAATGCAAGCATGCTTTTTCACTGAAGTCAGGTGGGACTATAAATAGAAGTCATGGATTTAGTGTGAACGGTGGAAAGTTTGAGTGAAACTGCGGGAGAATCTCCTCACGCAGCGGGTCCTGAGACTGTGGAACGAGTTTCCAGCGCTAGTGGTGCATGCAAGTTCGATCACAATGTTTAAGAGTAGTTTCATAATGTAGATGGGCAGTAGAGATACACAGGATCCCGGTGTAGGGCTCTGAAGGAGTTAGCTTAAATGGTTCAGCACGGACTAGATAGCAAAGGGGTACAGTCCACGTAGACAACCAGCAGTTCAATTCCAGGTTACCAATAAAATCTATACCCTGGACCAGTGCCCTCCCTCACCTGGATGCATTATTTCATTTACTGCTTATTTCTTTCCGATCTAATGGGTTAACACATTTTCCGTTTTCCTATTCCCCAGCAATAGGCTGGTGATGGAAAGGGCCCACTTTTTTCCTTACGCCATACTTGACGAACAGACATACTTGACATACTTCTGTTTTTCCGTTGCAGACTGGAGTCGGCAAATCTCTTGGTTATTCCACATGTACCACGTCCACACGTTTAGAGAGAAGCCTGCCTATGTAATTGTATCGAGAGGTTCCATTCTCAGAGTTGATCACGTTTTTTCAGCTCCTGGTCTTCCGAATAGCTTCTAACTGGCTCCATATTGCTTTGTTGCTTCTTTGCATCTGCTCTGGATACCTTCTTTCACTTGGTTAGGAAAACTATTCAGGCATAAATCTGCTCCGCCAGCGTATCAGGATTTAACTAAGTCAGAGAGCTATTGGATGGTTGCAGTAAAAAGTGATATCAGGGAAAGGTCATGGAGGAGTAATACACATATATTTCTGCAACGTGGAACTATTTAATTGATAGATCACTTAATTGCACTCAAACTGTGAAGGAAAATATAACATTTTCCCTTGTGACCAGAGATGAGAGCGATGTCTGGAAAAAAATCTTAAGTAAAGCAAATAACCAGGGCTGCCAAAAATGCCCTATTGAGCATACCACATCCCATCAATGTGTTCTCTGGTAATTTTCTTTTAGTGGGTTGTCTGCAATGTTCTTCATAATGCGCCGTCTCTGAAACTGCTTTTGTAAGATGAGTTCGACTTCAATCTAAGACGACAATTTACCGCAACAACAGGTTGACCAGTGGAATCTCAAACACCCGAAGCTCTAATTTCTCAGCACCGTTTCATTTCATTATCTTTGGAGAGAAGTGTGCAACAAATTACCTTTTAAAATATGCTCTATGTGCTCTAGAATTAATTACGTTTATTGCAAGTATTGCTTCTTAGTGATAGAACAATTCAATGCTGGAGAAGTCAACACTTTTTTTTGTTCATTATCCAAATTTTAGCACCATAATTGAATTGAAGGCTTACATATTTCACATGCACGAGGAGCAAAAATCTTTACTAGGTAATTTCTATGCAATCTAGGAATGCACGGAAATTTCTGAGGAGGACTGCTTATAGATCAGTACCTTGTTGAATTGTTGGTTTTATTTCCTTCATGGTTTGGTTTTCTGAAATTTCTGATTGTAACAGAAATTCTAGAGCACATAGAGCATATTTTAAAAGGTAATTTGTTGCACATCTCTCTCAAAAGATAATAAAATGAAACGGTGCTGAGAAATTAGAGCTTCGGGTGCAATCTGGACAGTAATAAAATCTTTATTGGTATTTCTAAACCCCTCCCCTGCGTACTGTCCTCTTTCATTAAAACGAGATTTGTTATTGGCATTGATAAAACCATAAGTTGCAGGAGCATAATTAAGCCATTCGCCCCATGGTGTGCTCTGCCAATCAGTCATTGCCCATTTAATATTCCTCTCAACTCTGTTTACCCACATTGACCCTATCATCATTGACACTCTAACAAATCAAGAGCCTACCAACCTCCGTTTTAAATAAACCGAATGACGGTCTCCATATCCGCCCATGGTAAGGAGATCCACAGAAGAGCTACCCACTAGCGGAACAAATTCCTCCTCCTCTCCATTGTAAAGGGATATCCCTTTCTTCTAAGGAGCTGTCCTTTGGTCTTAGGCTGCGTCACTGTAGGATGTGTGCAGTCGGTGTCTGCTCTAACCCTTTCAATGTTTGATAGGTTTTAATGAATTTTTTCTTTTAAACTCCAATGAGTATACTGGACCCTATCCAATACTAACATATCCTTTCTTACATAAAGGTTTCCAAATTACTCCCAAGTATGATCTGACCCATGCTTAATGCCTCAACATTACATTCTTGGTTTTATATTCCAGCCGTGTTGAAATGAGTGCTGTCATTCTATTAGCCTTTCTTACCACTAAGAGGTTTCCAAGGTAGTCATAGTGGAAGGGTAGTAGTGGGACGAGCACCCACTGCTAAACAAATGCTCTTCATGGCGTGCGTCTCAAGTAGCCTCCGACAACCAAGTCTAACTCCCAGCCGTTACGAGTGACACAGTTCTTTTGCCCAGTGGAGCTATTCTTACTGACAGGAGAAAGGGCAAAGGCGGACCACTGGCGCCTTAAAACCAGTTGTTCCGGACAGATGGGGCTCGTTAACCATGAAGGTTAACAACGACATTTTCCCTCGGGTAGAGCGCACAGTAGTGCTCTATCCAGCGTTCCATCTGTTTGCTTTTATTGGTGATTATTTCACCGCTGGGTGACTTCAGGGGTGCTGTCTTGCTCCGCGATGGGCCGAGGGCCCTCCTGATACCATCATACATCGATCTGATGTTTTCTGTCACAGCTGCAGTCTGAATGCCCTCACTGAGTTGGAGCCAGTACTCATTTGCGCACTGCCTTGCTGTCTGTTGCACTTTGCTTCTAGAAGATCGAACTGCCTGCAGTGTTTGGTTGGACGTGGGCGCTTGTACTCTGTGAGAGCTGCACGCCTGGCTTCAATGACAGGACTCATGATGGTGGACTTTGCCTCAAACCAGTAACTGCTCTTTGTGGTCTTTCTTCCAAAGATAGAGAGTGCTGATTCGTGGATGGTGTCGTGAAGGTATGACCATTGTTCTGTTGCAGTACCTCCTTGCGAGGAGGTGGTCATAGCATCCTGTACCGACTTGTCAAACTGCTCAACATTTTCTGACTGCTTCATCTCTGTTGCTCTGTTGCTTTGATGCGAGGTTTTCCAGTTGGTTTGGAGTGGTAGATTTTCTTCGGACGTACTTTAATATTGCAGCTTATTAAAGCATGATCCGTATCGTAGTCTGCACTGTGGTATGAGCGTGTGATTTGTACAGTCCATGTTCCAAAACTATACGGGTATCCGTCCCCTTCTTTTCCTTCGCTACATCGACGACTTTGGCGCTGCCTCCTGTACGCATGCTGAGCTCATTGACTTCATTAACTTTGCCTCCAATTTTCACCCTGCCCTCAAATTTACCTGGTCCATTTCTGACACCTCCCTCCCCTTACTTGATCTTTCTGTCTCCATCTCTGGAGACGGCTTATCTACTGATATCTACTATAAGCCTACGGACTCTCAAGGCTACCTGGACTATTCCTCTTCCCACCCTGTCTCTTGCAAAAATGCTATCCTCTTTTCGCAATTCCTCCGCCTCCGCCGCCTCTGCTCTCAGGATGAGGCTTTTCATTCCAGGACGATGGACGATGTCTTCCTTTTTTTAGACAAAGGGGCTTCCCTTCTTCCACCATCAACTCTGCTCTCAAACGCATCTCTCCCATTTCCCGCACATCTGCCCTCACCCCATCCGCCCACCACCCCACTCAGGATACGGTTCCCCTTGTCCTCACCTACCACCCTACCAGCCTCCGGGTCCAACGTAACTTCCGCCACCTCCAGCGGGATCCCACTACCAAGCACATCTTTCCCTTCTCCCTTCTGCTTTTCGCAGGGATCGCTCCCTACGCGACTCCCTTGTCCAATCGTCCCCCCTCCCCCATCCCTTCCCACCGATCTCCCTCCTGGCACTTATCCTTGTAAGCGGAACAAGTGATACACCTGCCCTTACACTTCCTCCCTCACCACCATTCAGGGCCGCAGACGGTCCTTGCAGGTCAGGCGACACTTCACCTCTCAGTTGGCTGGTGTGGTATACTGCGTCCGGTGTTCCCGTGTGGCCTTTTATATATTGGTGAGACCTGACGCAGACTGGGAGACAGTTTCGCTGAACACCTACGGTCTGCCCGCCAGAGAAAACAGGATCTCCCAGTAGCCGCACATTTTAATTCCACGTCCCATTCCCATTTTGATATGTCTATCCATGGCCTCCTTATTCTAACTTGTTCCTTATTATAGCAGTGGTAGAATGTTGGGACATGCTGCAGCACTTTTTATGTTGACGATAATTATGCTGAGATTTCTTCATCAACACTAGCCTGACTGAAGTCCTCGATTATGATCTGAAAAATGTTGGGGTGGACCGTGTCTTGTTTGGCGATAGCAACATTCGATATCTCGACTGTTTGATTAATGTCAACTTTTGACGTTATGCAAACTGCGCTCAGGATCGTGGAGGAAAACTCTCTTGATAAGTAGAATGGTCGGCAATTAATCGGTATATGATCCAGTTCGGAGGGACGAAAGGACAATAAAACGGCCAGGTCCGTTGCCACCGAGAATTTATCCTGCAACACAGACTCTGAAATTTTGCCTTCTCCGAATCCGCAGTCTGGTTCACCCTTTGTATCAAGAATCCTGTGGGGCTTATACCTCATTTCCTTCCGATACGGTAATCTTGCTTTTCGGTCCTCAGTCTTGTTCTGCAGCGAATGTACATTTGCTAACAAGATGCTGGCTAGAGGACCGCTCATTGCTTGGCAGTTCAGTCTGGTCTGGAGTCCACCCCTCCCCCTTCTCTTCCGGCCATGCTCATGTACCTTCGTCCGCTTAAAACTTCCATTCCTGCATGCTTGAGAGTTATGTCTGCTCAGCCCTTCAGAAGATCATGAGATCGGTAGTTGAGGAAGATTGAAAAGGACGTTGTTTAAAGGGGAATTTCAGGCTGTAGATGTCAGTGAGAGTAACTCAGAAGACGTATATTTAGAAGGTTTGTAAGCAGCCTATTACATAGAGCATAGAATTGACACAAAACATATGACATAATATTACTCGAAATTAATTAACATATAATAAAACAGATTCAAGAAGACTGAGTTTTAGTATCAGGTGTATTTACGACAGAAATTAAAACGTAAACAATGTAACGTTATAGGCGCTTCCTAAGTGAAGAGACCTGGGTGGTGACAGGGAGTTCAGTCGTCTCACGGATCGGGAGAGCAAGTTGTCTCCCATCCGAACAGTTCTTGTCCCAATGCTGAAAATGCCCGATTGTAGGGGATTAAAAGAACGGGTAACAGGCGGTGAAGAGATGAGAACGCCGCTTGTTTTAACTGTTGAACCTTGTCTACTGACTATATTCCGGCGAATGGGTGAATTCTACCTTCACCACATCATTCGTGCTCACCTTTTCCAATATGAGATCTGAACTTTTTATATTCAGTATCATTATTCATTCAGTATACCATAATATTTAGTTTGCATATTGCCGTTGTAGTTGACATGTAGAGGTAATGCCGATGTGGAAAATAAATTTATATCTCGACATCCACGAAGGGGGTCCGGATTATATTCTCATTATATGGTGCATTTAACCGACTGTTTTACAATGTTTCCGCTGCAGATTGGGCATGGAAAGTCGACTCTTTATTCCTTCCCGTTCCTCCAGCAATTTGTGATTTTATGTGAGTGTTTCTTCAGATTTCCGGTATTTTCAAAATTTCTTTTGTTTCCAGGTCTCTACATTGTCCGGGTTTCAAACCTGTGCAATAATCGCCTCTGTAAAAATGGGATCAGATCCAGCTGGAAATACCGCTCAGCCCTTTTCAGTGAAACACACTTACGGAGCATCAGCCAGCTCACAATCACTGCGTACCTTGGTTGGAGCCTCCTTTTTCTTCTAAAGAAACCCGTTAAATATTTATCTGTTTATAAGCTTGGATTTGTACCACTCTGTTCCTCCCCTCGGGTATTGTAAGATGTGCTTTATCATCGCTGCCGTTCCATCTTCAAAGCAACCCTAACAGATTTCCTCAGTTCACGTAGTGAATGATTTGTGCGAAATTTATCTAAACTCTCTGTGATTGCATGGGCCTGTTAAATACACCGGTCTTCTCAGTCACACTCACTCTATTAATCCGGCAGGATTTAACTTAAACTTGTGCACACGGGGTCTTTCGTCATCTCGCTCTTGTTCCCGGTTCAGCAACTCTATTCCATGTGATTAATAGACAGACCTTAAGCCCCACAACGCCAGGTTCAGTAACAGTTATTGCCCTTCAAACATCAGACTACAGGAACAGTATGAATGACTTCAAAAACCACCACTCTGAACTGATTCCAAAACTTATGGTCTCACTTTCAAAAACTCTACAACTCGTGTCATGAGTGTTATCTATGTATATATCTACCCATCTACCTATCTAGCTATCCATCCAACTACATATGTAAAGTATTTATTTGCGGATTTTCATTGATTCTATAGTATATTGTATTTCTGTTAAACTCGAAATGTCCGCAACAAAATGAATGCCAGGGTGGTAGACATATCTGTACTTCGATAATAAAATTACTTTGACTTTTGACGATAACGTCACATTGACTGGCGGGGAGTTTCCAATGACTGAGACGGGTTTAGATATTCAGTGAATTGGTGGGTCATTAAAGGAAACCGGAACTGAGAGGACAGTTCCACATTGATCATTTTGGATGAAGGAGTGGGAGGAAAGCGTTGAATGGTCTACTCCGGTTTCTCTGTGTTATTTTAAAATGTTCAGTTGCCCAGTTCTTTAAAGCATTCCCGCGCGGAGGTTTTCTGTAAGGGATCGGATAACATGTCTAAGTGGTGACAGATAAGAAATGGAGCAGATGCTTTCACCCTGATTGTTACAGCGTCGACTTTGGACACTCAGGCGTTACAGAAGGCAATTTGCTGAGTTTGTCGGGAGGTTATATGCTTGTGTGCTCGTGTGCGTGTGTGTCTGTGTGCCGGCTGGATGTGCTGGGGATGAGGGTGGAGGGGAGGGGGTGGGGCGGGCGTTTGACGTGATCTCGAGGCGTGCAAGTAGGTCGTTTGAGGTGGAACTAAGAGATCAGATAACATCAGGTGCAGAGCGTGACTGAATCTTGGGTAAACACACCTGCAGCTTAATTACCTCATTCATGGGCACCATGTGGCCAAAATATAGTGAGAAGTCTGATCTCCTTCACACAGTGATGGTAGGAAATGAAGAGCAGAGGTACAGGGCGATGGGGAAAATAAGTTCCCTGTAATGCTGGGAGATTAACGAAGACCGAAGAGACCAACGCAGGACAGAGAGATCGGCTTTCGTCAGGAAGGGCGGAATAGGATAACTGAGTGGATTTGAGCGTAATTCTGTGTGACTCGGTTTGCAGACGGCACGTTCTGTGCCAGCAAACTCCCAATTTACCGCTAGTAAGGACAGACCATGATAAACCAACCAGTAGTTGCAGCTTTACTAAGAGTTGTGATTCACAAGATCCAATCATAACACAGTCACAGGGAGATCGCTCCATTGTACACACAGCAGAAATCAGATTCAGTACAGTGGATATAATTCTACAGTGGATATAATCATGCGTCGCAAAAGACGGACAATCATCGCGCTCATTTCTGAAATAAACTGAACATTTGTTTGTTCCCAGAAGCGGATGTTAATGCACAATTACATTACACAATGCGGCTACACAGTCCCAGTGAGTGGAAACAATTCACGTGTGCTGTCAACTGCGCGGCCTCACTGCGAACAGGCCGACGAAGAGATGGTGTGACGCAGAGGCGAGCTCAGCGAGCTGTGGCTCACGCTGCAGGAATAACTGGAACCTTTTTCCCAGGCAGCGACGGGAACCCGCAGGTAGCTGATCAGCCTGTAGGTCTGGTCGGTATCCGGTGACGCGGTGCCCGTCGTCACTCCGGTCTCCGTCTCGACGTTATCCACGCTCCAGCGAAGCGCTACCAAGCCCGGTTTAAAACCACTCACCAGGCAGGACAGAGTAGCCGAACCCGAGCCGGTCTCTTTTGCGGAGGGAGGGAGCAAAAGAACCGAGGGCCTCCTGGACTCGCTACCTGTGTGTGAGAGAGGAGATGGAGGGGAATAGAAACAATTTTAATTCTTAGACTTTCGTAACTCGTGAATAAAAAAATACTCCGCCAGGGAATATTCAGAAGCTACCGAATACTGAAGCAAACGATGAAAATTGTGGCGGTGGATGCAATCATTCCATCAGTGAGCAAAGCGTCAGTGAGTGGTTTTCCAGATTAGTCACAATCCTAAGTGGACTTTAACATCCACTGACTTACCGGGAGGGGAATCCGGAGCCTCATTCATACCACTCAACAATTCCTGCACATGGTTCTCCCCAATTACTGGTATTTCTGTAGATTCGTGTTTACTGCCGGACACCAATAGTTCTTCAGATCCGTAACTGGGCCGTGAATTGACTCATTTTTCGCTTGAAGGAGCTCTGCAAACTCTGGATTTCTAACCTACACTCCTCTCTAACAGAGCTTTCCCAATTCCAAAAAGCAATTACCGTAACTACGGACCCCACTATTATGAACAAATGCGGTGCCAACCTGTTACTGGCCACTGTGCCGAGCGAATTCCCCATTGAATTCCGGTAACTCCCAGATATTGAATTTGTCCCTCCCTCCCTGATTTTGTGTGCTTCAGAATGTCCAAATCTCCTCGCCCAGTGATGGCAGAAGTAATGGCGGAAAAGAAGAGTGGGCCCGTGAGCAGAACAGAATTGTAGAAACAAGAAAAGTTCAGATCAGACCGTGATTACCTGCCGGACACCTGCAAACCCAACCTGTCGCACTCCTCCCTCTGACCAGACCGCTAGCTTTCTAGCATTTTTTCTGCAATATACCTTACAATATCTGTTGTTTTCCTTAATTGTTCGTGCCCTTGTTGAAAATGTGAATCCAAGGTGGCCAACTCTGAAGGCGTTAGCTACCATTTATAGCAGTTCTGAATATTGGGGAAATTTTTGTATCCTCATCTTGCGGATTGGGTAAGATTGCTTCCGATTCCCGCAGAAATGGACCTGGATTCAATGATAAATGTGGAAAAATACTTGACCGATCTCGTCACCCACAACACCAGACTGGTGCATTTGAATGGCGGTATGTACCTCGTGCATAAGTGTCATGAAATTGAATAATGGCTGGTTAGAGGGATCGATTGGGCTCCTATTCCTATTCGAGGCAGGTCAAACACCCCCACAGCATAGAGATGGCATCATTATTCCCTGCATGGTTATTTCCACAGCTGTGGGAAATAGGAGGGAATATGATGTGAATTCCTAGTAACGGAAAGAGCGAGTCACTTACTCTTTATATCCAGGATGGTGCCTGGACCGAAAATGTGCATTATCCCACGCTGCACAGTAATAAACAGCGGCGTCCCGGATCTCGAAGCTGCCGATGGTCAGGATGTGAATGCTGCTGGAAGTGTCTCTGGATGGTTGGAAACGGTCTGTGATCCCATTCCCTCGGTATATATCATCATCACCCACTGGATCGTGCCTAATCAACCCCTCCGGTTTCTCCCCGGGACGCTGTCGATACCAGTGCATGTAGTAACTTCCAACCTTTCCGTTCTGCATCCGACACTCCAAGCGAGCCGTTTGTCCCGCGGAGACAGGACCGGACGTTGGTGTCTGATTGAGGACTGGGACCGCTAGGATACCTGCGATGAAACACAGTAAGAGAAGTCTCACTAATCATTTAATACGCGCTAGAAAATCAGCGGTAGTCGCTTTTTTAAGCAATAAGACACTCACCTGATAAGTGAACCAGTAGAGCCCAGAGGAGAGGCAGCACACGGGACATTATTACGGATAGAGCAATGTTTCGACCGACTCGTGCACTGTTCTATAAACAAAGGGAGCGACTCCGGATCCAGCTTCTGCAAACCGGTGGCCCCTGGTCTGTTTATTAACGGAAATGTTAATGAGTGGGAGGCGCCAGGGTAAGGATGGGGCGGAGACAGACCGCCCGACAGTTGGAATCTGGGAATGGCGACCTCAATTATCTACAAAACCTTAACTTCTCACTTCTAAAATGTTTCAGCTTCATTTGTGTCACATATCCCGTCATGTAGAAGTTTGTACAGACTCAGTTAAAGCTGATTTTAGATGTCTATATCGGCAGATGTTGTCTGTAACAACAGAAAGCAGTCGGCCTCATCGATTCTTCCTAAGTAATTATTGAGATCTAAACCGTTCAAGGTCACAATTATCAAATCCACACAATACCAAACATTCCCCCATCTTGACGATAACTTCGCCATCAACGTGCAATGACAATTAAACAGTAAGCACTGGATTGATTAAATTACGTTATGTAAATAGAAGGCGTCCCAAAGTTTGGGATCATGAAGTTGAAAATTCAAATCAAGTTAACTGTAAAAATATGTGCATGTTACCATATACTAAGCTGACATTCAATTTCCTGCAGGCATTCGCAGTAGATACTTAGAAACATAATGGAATCAAGTAAGATACGCAGAAACGAAAACAGACAAACAACCATTGTGCGGAAACAGACAAATTGTGCAGAAACAACAAATACACTAATAAATTGATAAATGGATGCATAAATAAATTAGTAAATAACATTAGTTGTCCAGTCCTTGAAAGTGTTAAATGTGTGAAAGTATTTACCCTGGCTCAGGAGCCTGGACACGCATCTGATGATACAAAAGGCAGGTCGAAGTTTTTTTCATGAAAAACGCTCCAGTTCTCTAGACCAAATTCCCGATGCATTGGTCAAGCGGGAATATCCCAACCAAATGGACTGATCCCTCACTACTACTCTAAGCTACACTCCCTTTTCCACAGGGTTAACATGTGGGTCATTGAAAAAGAAGGCAAGGGTGTGTTTTTCATTATTGGACTCTGACGCTCTATCTCTTATCCAAGTTTAATCGTTCTGGCTCTCTTTCCCTCTCTGTCTGTCTGTCTATCTCACTCTCACTTTCCTTTCCTACCCGACTTACACGTTTATAATGTTATATTAATATAGAAACATGCACAGACCCCACTTGGAGTATTGTGCTAATTTCTGGTCACCCCACTATAGGGAGGATGTGGAAACTATTGAAATGGTGCAGAGGAGATTTACAAGGATGTTGCCTGGATTCTGGAGCATGGCTTATGAGGATGGGTTGAGCGAACTTGGCCTTTTCTGCTTGGAGCGACGGAGGATGTGAGGCGACCTGATAGAGATGTATAAGCTGTTGAGAAGCATTGATCGGGTGGATAGTCAGAGGCTTTTTCTCAAGGTTGAAATGCCTAATACGAGAGGGCACAGTTTAAGGAGCTTGGAAGTAGGTACAGGGGAGATGGCAGGGGTAAGGTTTTTACACAGAGAATGGCGTGCTTGGAATCGGCTGCCAGCAACGGTGATGGAGGCGGATACAATAGGGCTTTTTAAGAGACTCTTGGATGGGTACATGAAGCTTAGAAAAATAGAAGGCTATGGGTAACCTTAAGTAATTTCAAAAGTAAGTGCAAGTATTGCGCAGCATTATGGTTCTATATTTCTGCATGGTTTGTTTACATTTATTACTTTTGACGTTTTAGAGATTGAGATCATTCCTTGTGCAAGGTGTGGTTATTGTTCGAGGTGAATCAGTGCAGGAATGACTCAGGACTTGCCAACTCTATTTTGTGGAATCACAAATCACATTCCCCAAATCACAAATCAGGATTAGGGATTGAAACTAATAATCACACTGCAACTAATTCAGTTTCAATCTGCCAAATATAAGCGCAAATATTTGGGCCAGACTGAGGCGTATCTATTGGAAAGCAAATAATATCCACACCACTGTGATACACAATTGTCACTCGCAATCACCTCTCCTTCTCTCTCGCTCTGTTTCTTTCTCTGTTTCTCTCTTCTTTTACACGCTGTGGTTGCTGTTCTTCAAAGCCAACTTCTTCCAAAGGCTGTCGGCCATGAGCATCATGTTAATCTTCGTTCTATTATATTTCCGTGAGGTTTTATTTACCCTCCTTAAATAAAACCTTATTGAGAAAGATAGGAAGCATGGGATTCAAGGGGACATCGCTTTGTGGATCCAGAACTGGCTTGCCCACAGAAGGCAAAGAGTGGTTGTAGTCGGATCATATTCTGACATGGAGGTCGGTCACCAGTGGTGTGTCTCAGGGATCTGTTCTGGGATCCCTACTCTTCGTGATTTTTACACCTGACCCAGATGAGGAAAAAAGGGATATGTCAGTATGACACAAAGGTTGGGGTGTTGTGGATAGTGTGTAGGTTTGTCTGTGGTTACAGCGGGACATTAAAAGGATGTGAAACTGTGCTGAGAAGTGGTAGATGGTGTTCAACCCAGTGTGAGGTGTTTCACTTTGGTAGGTCAAATACGATGGCAGAATATAGCATTAATGCTAAGACTCTTGGCAGTGTTGAAGTTCAGAGGGATCTTGGAGTCCGAGTCCATAGGACACTCAAAGCTACGGTGCAGGTTGACTCTGTGGTTAAGAAGGCAGACGATGCAGGCCTTCATGAACCGTGGGATTGAGTTTAAGAGCCGACAGGTAATGATACAGCTATATAGGACTCTGGCCAGGCCCCACTTGGAGTACTGCGCTCAGTTCTAGTCGCCTCACTAGAGGAAGGATGGAGAAACCATAGAAAGGGTGCAGAGGAGATTTACAAGGAAGTTGCCTGGATTGTGGAGCATGTCTTATGAAAACAGGTTGAGTGAGCTCGGCCTTTTCTCTTTGGATCGGCGGAGGATGACAGGTGACCTGATAGGTGAGTGTAAGATGATGAGAGGAATTGATTGTGTGGATAGTCAGAGGCTTTTTCACAGGGCTGAAATGGCTAACACAAGAGGGCATAGTTTTAAGGTGCTTGGGAGCAGATACAGAGGAAATGTCAGGGGTAAGGTTTTTTCTTAGAGGCTGGTGAGTGCGTGGAATGGGCTGCCGGCTGTGGTGGTGGAGGCAGAAACGATAGGGTCTTTTAAGAGACTTTTGGATAGGTTCAAATGGAGGGGAGTGGGTAACCCTAGGTAATTTCTAAGGTAAGGGCGTGTTTGGTACAGCTCTGGGCCGAAAGGCCTTCTTAAGCTGTAGGTTTTCTATATTTCTATGTTTCCCCTTGTATATTTGGATAATTTCATGGCTGTTTTTATTTCTATTTTCTAATGTATTCATTCTCAGCCTGATATTGATCCATGTCTACTTTTGCAGTTAAAAAAATCATACTTACTTGCAAGAAGCTTTCTAGTGACTCTTGACATATCAGGCCACTCATTTCCAGCGGGGTGGAGATAGGGTTAAATGCAAGAAGACATCTTTCCAGAGGTTGCGAAAGACTGGAACTAAAGGTCATGGTTTAAGTATGAAAGTTGAAAGGTTTCAGGGGAACATGTAGGGTAACGTCTTCACTCAGAGGACGGTGAGAGAGTGAAATCAACTGCCAATGGAAGATTTGGCTAAAGATCCGATTTGAAAAGTTAAGAGATATTTAGAGAAGTAGTTAGATGAGAATGGTACATAGGGCTATGATCCTGGTGTTAGGTCAGTGGGACTAGACAGGTTAATAGTTTGGCATGGACTAGATTGGATTAAGGGCCTGTTTCTGTGCTGTCGTGTTTATGACTCTATGACACGCTATTTTTATTTTAATCAGATCTTTCATAC
The DNA here is from genome assembly GCF_030144855.1 of Hypanus sabinus. Taxonomy (NCBI): domain Eukaryota; kingdom Metazoa; phylum Chordata; class Chondrichthyes; order Myliobatiformes; family Dasyatidae; genus Hypanus; species Hypanus sabinus. The sequence goes on along the minus strand of NC_082714.1, from coordinate 94,857,033 downwards.
TCTAAGCATCTAAGCATTCTCTGAGGAATTTGATAATCCTTTCTTTATCCTCTCACACACGACTTGGCATTTGCACAATTGTCTTTATCTTCAAATAGAGACGTCAATTATATTAAGCTCTCTGAAAATTTATTGAGACCTCTTTGAAGTTCCGTCAAAGGTCCAAACAGCGACTGATCTGCTCTTCTTAAATGAACTCTTAGACAGCAAATAAGATTCCGGAATCGAGCCAGCATCCTCTCCCATCGTGCAGTCCTGCACACCAAGAATGGCTTAATATTGGAGATACTGTAGCGCCTCATTTCCTAGCGTATCCGAACCGACTCACAATTAGATAGCCTACGGGGGTTTGCGAGCACAGAGCTTTGGAGCCTCTTCGCCATGGGGGGCCGGTTGACAGAGGCTTAAAAGTGAGGCTGAAGTTTTCGAATAAAGTTTTTCCTTCGACTGCAGTTACCGACTCCGTGTCGTAATTTTAGCGCTGCTTGTAGCACACCGCTACAATTGGTGACCCCGACGGTCCAAACGATTTTTGGACCAGAAATGACCGACGCCGCCTCTGTTCATGCGGTTTCGTTGAAACTGCCGGGTTTCTGGACACAGCGCCCGGATCTATGGTTCCAGCAAGCCGAAGCCCAATTCCACGTTCGCCGGATCACCTCAGAAGACACCCGCTACTACTACGTGGTGGGCTCCCTCGACCAGGACACAGCTGCCCAGGTCGCGGAGTTCGTACAGTCGCCCCCGGCAGACGGCAAGTACACGGAATTCAAAGCCCTGCTCCTCAGGACTTTCGGACTCTCACGGCGCGAGCGGGCTGCCCGTTTACTGCACCTGGATGGCTTGGGCGACAGACCTCCATCGGCTTTAATGAATGAGATGTTGTCTCTGGCCGAGGGACACACAGGCCTCATGTTTGAGCAGGCATTCCTGGAGCAGCTGCCCGAGGACATACGCCTGCTGCTGTCCGACGCGGATTTCAGTGACCCCCGGAAGGTGGCAGCCCGGGCGGACTTGCTGTGGAACGCCAAAAAGGTGAGCGGGGCGTCCATCGCACAGATCTCCCAGCCACGCTCCCGGCAGCAAACCAGTCCAGGCCCGGCCGCAGAGCCCACTAACCCCCGGCCCAATGACCACTGGTGCTTCTACCACCAGCGGTGGGGCGCAGGAGCCCGCCGTTGCCGCCCGCCCTGCAAGTTCCCGGGAAACGCCAGGGCCAGCCGCCGCTGATGGCTACGGCGTCTGGCCATCGGGATAGCCTCCTGTATGTGTGGGATAGAAGGTCGGGACGCCGGTTTTTGGTTGATACTGGGGCTGAGATCAGCGTTTTACCTCCGACGAGTTCCGACACCCGCAGCAGGGCACCGGGTCCCCCCCTGAGGGCCGCGAATGGCAGCACAGTAAGGACCTATGGCACCCGTCAGGTGCAGCTACTGTTCGGCCCCAGCCAGTTCACGTGGGACTTCACACTGGCCGCCGTAGCCCAACCGCTTCTGGGTGCGGATTTTTTGCGAGCTCACAGCCTGCTGGTTGACCTGCCCAGGAAGAGACTGGTACACGCCGAGACCTTTCAGACGTTCTCCCTGGGCGCGGCCCAGTTGCCAGCCCCTCACCTCGGCTCCATCACGCTGTCCGACAACGACTTCACCAGGGTCCTGGCGGAGTTCCCATCGGTTCTGGCACCGCAGTTCACAGCAGCCATGCCCAGGCACGGCGTACAGCACCACATCCCGACACAGGGACCACCCCTCCATGCCCGTGCTCGGCGGCTTCCCCCGGACAAGCTCCGACTGGCGAAGGAGGAGTTCCAGAGAATGGAGGAATTGGGGATCATCCGGCGGTCCGACAGCCCCTGGGCTTCCCCCCTGCACATGGTGCCCAAAGCGACGGGGGGCTGGAGACCGTGCGGCGACTACCGCAGGCTGAACGAGGCTACCACACCGGACCGCTACCCTGTGCCGCACATTCAGGACTTTGCGGCAAACCTGCACGGCGCCCGGATCTTCTCCAAGGTCGACCTTGTCCGAGGGTACCATCAAATCCCGATGCATCCTGACGACGTCCCCAAAACGGCTCTCATCACCCCGTTTGGCCTCTTCGAGTTCCTCCACATGCCGTTCGGCCTGAAGAATGCCGCACAGACGTTCCAGCGGTTAATGGACGCGGTGGGACGGGACCTGGACTTCGCGTTCATCTATTTGGATGACATCCTCATAGCCAGCGGCAGTCGTCAGGAGCATCTGTCCCACCTCCGTCAACTCTGCGCCCGACTGAGTGAGTACGGTCTTACAATCAACCCTGCCAAATGCCAGTTCGGACTTGATACCATTGACTTCCTGGGCCACAGGATTACTAAAGACGGGGCAGCCCCTCTGCCCGCTAAGGTAGATGCGGTCCGCCACTTCCCCCGACCCACCACGATCAAAGGCCTTCAGGAATTCGTAGGTATGGTCAATTTCTACCGCCGCTTCCTCCCTTCAGCTGCCCGGATCATGCGCCCCCTGTTCGCCCTGATGTCGGGTCCGAGCAAGGACATTACCTGGGACGAGGAGTCCGCCGCCGCTTTCGTTCAAACGAAGGAAGCTTTGGCTGACGCCGCAATGCTAGTACATCACAGAATGGACACCCCTACCGCCCTCACAGTGGACGCATCAAACACGGCAGTCGGTGGGGTGCTGGAGCAGCTCATCGCAGGTCGCTGGCAACCCCTGGCGTTTTTCAGCAAACACCTGCGGCCACCCGAGCTCAAGTACAGTGCTTTTGACCGGGAACTGTTGGCGCTCTACCTGGCAATCCGGCATTTCAGGTACTTCCTAGAAGGTCGGCCCTTCACCGCGTTCACGGACCACAAACCGCTTACCTTTGCGTTTACGAAAGCATCCGACCCCTGGTCATCCCGCCAGCAACGCCACCTGTCCTACGTCTCTGAATACACAACGGATGTCCGGCACGTCTCGGGTAAGGACAATGTCGTGGCGGATGCGCTCTCTCGCCCTACCGTTCATGCCCTTTCCCAAGGGGTAGACTTTGAGGCACTGGCAGAGGCACAGCAGGTAGATGAGGAGATTCCGAGTTACAGGACTGCAGTCTCTGGTTTGCAGCTCCAGGACCTCCCCGTGGGCCCAGGTGAGAGGACCCTACTCTGTGACGTCGCCACCGACCAGCCCCGTCCGGTCGTCTCCGCAGCCTGGCGGCGACGTGTTTTCGACTCCATTCATAACTTGGCGCATCCCTCCATCCGGACAACTGTCCGGCTGGTTTCCAGCAGGTTCGTTTGGCACGGTCTCCGCAAACAGGTCAGTGAATGGGCCAGAACGTGCTTGCACTGCCAGACGGCCAAGGTTCAGCGGCACACCAAAGCCCCACCGCAGCAGTTCCATCCCGCCCACCGGCGTTTCGACCACATTCATGTGGATATCGTGGGCCCCCTGCCAGTGTCGCGCGGAGCGCGTTACCTCCTGACTATCGTGGACCGGTTCACAAGATGGCCAGAGGCGGTCCCGCTCACCGACACCACCTCCGAATCTTGCGCCCGAGCCCTGCTCGCCACCTGGATATCCCGCTTTGGTGTACCAGCCCACATTACCTCCGACAGAGGCGCCCAGTTCACCTCCAGCCTGTGGTCAGCTATGGCCAGCCTTTTGGGGACTCAGCTGCACCACACCACTGCCTGCCACCCACAGTCGAACGGGCTAGTGGAGCGTTTCCACCGTCACCTGAAGTCGGCCCTCATGGCCCGCCTGCGAGGAGCCAACTGGGCGGACGAGCTTCCCTGGGTCCTTCTCGGCATCCGCACAGCGCCCAAGGACGACCTGCACGCCTCGTCGGCCGAGTTGGTATACGGCGCGCCCCTGGCCGTCCCCGGGGAGTTCCTACCAGCCCCGAGGGGGCAAGAGGAAGAACCCGCTGCAGTCCTGGGCAGACTTCGCGAGAAGCTCGGTAACCTGGCCCCCATACCCACTTCACAGCATGGGCGGCACCCGACCTGCGTACCCAAAGACCTACGGAACTGTAAGTTTGTGTTTGTACGAAGGGGCGGGCATCGGCCACCGCTGCAGCGGCCATACGAGGGGCCGTTTACGGTGCTCCGGAACAACGGGTCCACGTTCGTGCTGGACGTTGGGGGGAAGGAGGAGGTTTTCACGGTGGACCGCCTCAAGCCGGCCCATGTGGACCTGGCGCAACCGGCCGTGTTTCCGGCGCCTCGGCGCAGAGGCCGACCTCCCAAGCAGGTTCTGGCCCAGGCTGTGGACATTGGGGGGTGTATCGCCGGTTCTGGGGGGGGGGGGGGGTTATGTAGCGCCTCATTTCCTAGCGTATCCGAACCGACTCACAATTAGATAGCCTACGGGGGTTTGCGAGCACAGAGCTTTGGAGCCTCTTCGCCATGGGGGGCCGGTTGACAGAGGCTTAAAAGTGAGGCTGAAGTTTTCGAATAAAGTTTTTCCTTCGACTGCAGTTACCGACTCCGTGTCGTAATTTTAGCGCTGCTTGTAGCACACCGCTACAATACCTTTTTTTCGCACTTCAGTTCTGAAGGGCATATGCCCTACTGCAAACGCTTTTAATTTGGACGCTCTGACGCTGTGAACACTGCAAACCATAAAACTCATTTTACGTGATTGTACACGTTTTTGTGTCTGTTTATATCATGTAAATTATCCGATGACCATGGCTTCAGGAACCAACACTGAGAGGTACACGTAAGAGATGCTGCAGATGCTGGAAATCGAGATTAACAAATGGAAAATGCTGGTGGTTCTCAGCAAGTCAGGAAGCATTCATGGAAATGAGTAAACAATCGACGATTCGGGCCAAGCGAATAAAATGTTGACGTTTCTGGCAGAGATCTTCGATCAAGAGTTTTGAGGAAGAGTCTCAGCCTGAAACGTCGACTAATTACTCCTTTCAAAATATGATGCCTGACGTGCTGATTTCGTCCGGCATTTTGCACACGTTATTGTGAGATACAGTTATCCTATCCGAGAGAAACACCACATGTAGAGTTTAGCTTGGACTGACTGGGACGCAGTTGATCTCGCTGAGACTAAGATCAGTGTGGCGCTGCGTGGTTTCCGAGTGACATTCAGTAATCCTTGGGTTCCCATCATTTGTCTCTAATGGACCAGTCTTCCCCATATTCATTCTCCTGTCTTCTGCTGGGTCAGACCACTCTTGATTCAGAGTGGTGTTGACGAGTCCACGGAGCCTGTATTACCCGCTGTTCTGCAGAATCGCAAGAAGCGGAGATGAACCATTTCTCTCACACTCTCCCCGGCCTTTGTGCTTTATCCGGCTGGCGAGGCAGTATGTGTAAGTTGTTTCAAAAAGGGGGCATCGATCATGAAGGCCACCCATCATCCAAGAGATGATCTCTTCTCATTACAGCCCTCGGAGATGATGTCCAGGAGCATGAATGTAACCACTCACCATTTAAAGAGCAACTTTCCCCACCTTGCCCTCAGATTTCGATACGGACACTGAACACGATTTCATTTTTTAAAAAGTATTCGTCTATTTACGACTTATTAATCGAATTATAAATATAAAGTATAATTTACATGTTTTATGAATTTATTTCATATAATAATTTAATATATCTAATATATACACTATATTGCTTTTATTATTATATAATTAACAACACTACACATTAATATATTATTGTAATTTTAATATATTTGGAATTGTATGTATTAAATATTTATAATTGTTTCCATGCATTGCCGTTCACTGTACTGAACCTTGCCGCAAAGCATCAAATTCTACGACATCAGACATTGATATTAAACCTGATTCTGATTCTTATCCTCACTCTAATGATCGATGTCACTGACAGTGGGCCCTGTGTGCGACATCACACCTCTCGATTCTCTTGTCCATGGTTTAGTTCATTACCACCCACCCTGCATTCCGACACCACCTGACCACAGACGGTTGCATACTGTGCAATGAATGATAAGAAATTTCTTCCAAACAAATGCTCGGCTTGTGTCATTCGGTATCAACATTTACCTAATGACGGCACTAGAAAGTATCTTGCCTAATTTTTATTTGTGAAATGTTATCTCCTAATATCCTGCAGTTTTGTGCTGTGTAATGCTTTTTTTCTAAAGATCCCCTCTCATTGGGTTATGGGAGACGGGATTGGAATCTCGAAAACGTGTCATTAATGACCTGGGACAAGTTCCTTTTCATTCTATCCAGTCCTGACCGTCAGACACTGGTCAGTCCAGTTAAACCCTGCCTCATAGCAGTTTACATGGTCGAACAGTATGTATCTGTAAATAACACTGTCGCAGCCGTGAACCTCGCCATGTCCCACGGGGACCGGGGCGGTGTTGGCACGGCCTTTATTTAGCGACATTTACTCAAATCAATGCTGCTTCTGCCTTGTTTGTGATCCGGTGCAGGTGGCGCGGTACAGGATCCGGGGGTGGGGGAAGTGGTGGAGGGGGTTGTTGTGGATGAGGTATTGAGAACATTAAAAAAACACTCTAAAGCTGAAAAACGGTTTAGCTGGAAGATAAAAATTGTGAAACTAAATCTTCGAACAAATCGTTTGAAAAAATTGTGATTTGTTGTTACAAGCGATGAAAATGATGAAGTGACTGTAAAATAATTTTTTAAGTGAATCAGAATGAGTGAGCTGAGAATGAGAAGAGGTACTGGGGATAAGTGCGAAATATACAGAGATAGAGAGGGAGCGAGCCAGTGGGGTGAAAATACAGGGATGTGAGAGAGGGAGAGGTGTAAGGTGATGCCGACTTATGTCAGCACTGTGTCCGATAATGTGTTAAATTTTATTCAAATCTGGACCGACAGAGGAATAAATGCGATCACTAATGGGCCTCGCGTACCTGTTCCTATGTTACCTGAGCTCATAGCTAATCAGTCGCACTGTTCCACCTTGCTTGATCTGTGCAGCGCTGAATCACGTTGTTTCCAAATATCGTTGCTTCCCAGGCTGGAATCTGTGGAGCAACCAAATATTTAAGGAACTTTGTGGAGAATGTTCTATAGATGCACAGCCTCTGACTGATTTGGGTCACGTCACAGTAGTTCATCCTGTTTTCCATTGCTTATTCAGAGGACAGAGTCTTTGCGTCCTCTTTGTAGCCGAATGTCTATCAGCATCATCGCCTCTCGTTTATCTAAATCTGTCAGTTTGGTTTCTCTCGCTCTTACAAGAACGCAATGGCCACAATATCATCGCGTGCAATTGGATCCGAAGTTAAACCTGTTGCCTGATTGGCGAGGTAAATTCCTTAGTAAAGGCTAACATTTGTCCTCCCTCACAGTTGCCCTACTTGGATGTAAAAATACCTGTGCCATGAACCAGCCAAGAAGATATTTGATACTTAAATTTATTGGTTGCCTTCAATTTGAAATATATTTTGCCCTTAAATTTCAGTGTCTGTAATAAATAATATTTTAAAGTAAGCCTTGTTACACCTCTGATAATGAACTATCACACTAATATCGTGTCTCTGTTTAATAACAAACGCGGCTGCTTTACATAGTTATGTAAACGGACCTTTTGTCACAACTCATCAATGCCAACCAAGTCACCTACCTCTCCTAAACACATTTGCCTAGCACATGTCCATATGTATTCGAAACTGCGCAGTTTTACCCCTGTGGTTAACGCTACCACTGTTAGATCCGTGAACATACCCCATGCCCTCTGCTCCTTGTATCCAATTCAGCATACTGATCGTGTGGTCTTTGCTTCCTTGGAGGACAAGACTGACACATATGGACAGGGTCACTATGCGGCTGAATGGTACCACAACAACGTGTTATCAATCAATGGCAGCAACAACGAGAAGCTGCTTAATGATATCAGGAGGAGGAAACCAGAAGTCCATGAGTCAGTCCTTATCGGGGTATCAGAGGTCTAGAGGGTCAGCAACCTTATATTCCTCGTCGTCATCATTCTGGAGGACCTGTCCTAGGTCCAGCACGTAATTGACATCACAAAAGAAAAACACGGCAGTGTCTCTGCTTTGATATAAGTTTGTGAAGAAACACGTGGAGGATAGGGTGATCAGTTGTACTCAGTGTTAGGACATTTCGAGATTGTGTTGGGTTTCTGAAAACACATTAAGGTGAAGATGTTTCTACGGTTTGTCGTATACAGCCCATGTGATGGAGAGATGCATGAGAAGAGATTGCTGTTGCCTTAACCAATATATTCGTGTCCTCTCTGGCAACAGCAGAGGTCATGAAGGACTGGCGATAATTTAATGTTGTTCCGTTGTTCGAGTATAGAACAATGGACAATTCTGGAAACTATAGTCTGGTGTGTCTCATTTATGAATTTATGAGCATTTAGAAAATCGTGGCTTAATTAGGGAGAACCAGCAGAGTTTTGGATGGGGCAGCTCGCTTCTTACTAACTGTATTCAGGTGTTTTTTTTTACCGAGGCGACGAAGGTGATCGATGAAAGTACGACTGTGGAAGTTATGTACATGAATTTTAGTGAGGTGCGAGACAGCGTCCTTCATGGAAGGCTCATCCGGAAGAAGAAGGATCATGGGTTCCACAGTGAATTTGCCAGCTGGATTCAAAACCAGCTTGCCTATAACAGATGAAGTCTAGGAGTCGGAGGGCCACATTCTAGCTGGAAGCCTGCGATTAGTGGCGGTCCACAAGATTTATCCTTGGTTCTCTGGTGTTTGTGATGGCTTTAAATAATGTTAATAAAAATGTGCATGGGTATTGCGCAATGTGTCGAAGATTAACCCTGTTATGACTAGTACAGAAGATTGGCAAAGAATTCAGGGGAATATAGCGCACTTGCAGATATGGGCGGAGAAATGACAGGTGGAGTGTAATGTGAAGAGTCGACCGATGGTAGATCAAAAGCAGAGACGCAGTTTTGATGGCAAGATCCTTATCAGTGTTGATGAGTAGAGGGATCTTGGGATCTATGTTCATAGCTCCCTGAAAGTTGCTCCCTGATAGTGTGGTTCAGAAAGCATATGGAATGTTCGTTTTTATCAGCCGATGAATTCGTGAGTTCAAAAGTCAGGAAGTTATGTTGCAGATTTACAGAACTATAGTTAGGCCTCATTTGGAGTTCTGTATACAGTTCTAGTCACAAGAAAGACATTAATGATTTGGACAAGGTGCACACGAGTTTTACCCAGGATGTTGCCTTGATTAGAGGGCATGCATTATAACGAGAGCAAATACAAATAGCCTTTTTTACTTTACAGCGCCTAAGCGCCTAAGGGAGATTTGATAAAAGCGCACAAGATTACGAGCGACATTGAGAGAGTAAAAAGATAGCATCTTTTCCCAGAGTTGAAATACCTAACAACGAACGGCATGTCTTTAATTTGAGAGGGGTAGTTTAAAAAGAGAGATGAGGAGCATGTTTCTTTACACAGAGTTGTTGATGCCTAGAATGTAGTGCTTGTAGTAGAGGGAGAGTCAGAATTATTAGTTATTACCCCTAAACCTCAAGCTCTTGAAGAAGAGGGGATAACTTGAAACAGTTTTACTCACCCTAAAAAATGAAGTGATTCCACAAACTGTCGACGCATTTACTTGATATTTAATACGTATATATTCATTATTATAAATCATTGCTTCCTTTTTCTTTGTTGTATTTGAAGTCATAAGAAGAAAATCTACAGTACAATACAGGCCCTTCGGCGCACTAAGTTGTGCCGAACATGTCCCTACCTTAGAAATTAGTATGTTTAGTGTCCAGAATTGAAATGATTTTTACACATTATCAGACACGGAGCTGACGACATCGGCGCCACATTACACCTCTCCCTCTCTCAAATCCCTCTACTCTCTCCTCTTTTCCTCGTTCCTTCTATATCTCTGTATCTCACACACAAACCCTGTGCCCCTTCTCAGTCTCAGCTCAGTCATTCTGATTCTCTTCACTCTTTTACACTTTAACGCTCACCTACCACCTTCTCATCCTCCGCCTCTCCCCTCTTCCCTGACTTACTCTACTTCTCTTTCCAATGTATCACTTTAAGAATTGCAATTTTACAGTCACTTCATCATTTTCATCTTTTGTAACAATAAATGTCAATTTCAGAAAGTTTTTTTTCAAAGATTTAACTTCACTATTTGTATCTTCCTGCTAGTACCGTTACTCAGATTTAGAGTTCTTTTAAATGTTCATAAGACCTCATCCACACTAACACCCTCCACACCCAGGACCTGTGACCAAGCCAGCTGCACAGGATCACAAACAAGGCAGAAACAGCACTAATTTGAGTAAGTGTCGCTAAATAAAGGCTGTGCCAACAAAGCCCTGTTCCCCATGGGGATATGACGAAGTTCACAGCTGCATAAGTGTTATTTACAGATACTTACTGTTCGACCCTGTGAACCACTATGAGGCAGAGGTTAACTGGACTGACCAGTGTCTGACAATCAGGACAGGACTGAATTAAAAGGACCATGCCCAGATCATTAATGACACGTTTTAGAGATCCCAATCCAGTCTCCCAAAATTCAATGAGGGGGGATCTTTAGAAAAAAAGCCTTGCACAACACAAAAATGCAGGATATTATAAGATAACATTTCACTAATAAAAATAAGACAAGATGCTTCCTAGTGGCGTCATTACACAAAAGTTGATTCAGAATCACACGACCCGAGCATTTATTTGGAAGAAATTTTTTACCATTCATTGCATAATATGCAACCGTCTGTGGACAAGTGGTGTCGGAATGCACGGTGGGTGGTGGTACACTAAACGCAAGATAAGAGAAGAGAGGGGGTGATGTCCCACACAGGGCCCACTGTCAGTGAGATCGATCATTAGAGTGAGGATAAAAATCAGAATAAGGCTTAATATCAGTGTCTTATGTCGTAGAATTTGATGTTTTGCGGCAAGGTTCAGTACAGTGAACGGCAAAGCATGGAAACAATTATAAATATTTAATACATACAATTCCAAATATATTAAAATTACAATAAAATATAAATAATATAGAAACATAGAAAACATATAGCACAATACAGGCCCTTCGGCCCGCAAAGTTCTGCCGAACATGTCCCTACCTCAGAAATTACTAGCCTTACCTATAGCCCTTTATCTTATATGGGTATCTCCATATACCTATCTAAAAGCCTCTTAAAAGACGCTATCGTATCTGCCTCCAGCGCCGTTGACGGCAGCCCATTTCTCGCACTCACCACTCTCTGAGTAATAAAATCTTACTCCTGACATCTCCTCTGTACCAACTCCCCAGCACTATAAACCTGTGTCCTCTTGTGGCATTCATTTCAGCCCTGAGAAAAAGCCTCTGACTATCCAAACGATCAATGCCTCTCATCATCTTGTATACCTCTATCAGGCCATCTCTCATCCTCCTTCAATCCAAGGAGAAAAGGACGAGTTCATTCAACCTATTCTCATAAGGCATGCTCCCCAATCCAATCAACATCCTTGTAAGTCCGTTCTGCACCCTTTCTATGGCTTCAACATCCTTCCTGTAGTGAGGCGACCAGAACTGAGCACATTACTCCAAATAGGGTCTGACCAAAGTCCTATACAGCTGCAACATTACTTCTCAGCTCCTAAATTAAATTCCACGATTCATGAAGGTCAATACACCACAATCCTTCTTAACCACAGAGCCAACCTGCGCTGCTGGTTTGAGCGTCTTATGTACTCGGACCTTAAGATCCCTCTGATCGTACACATTGCCAAGAGTTTTACCATTAAAACTCTATTCTGCCATCATATTTCACCTACCAAAATAAACCACTTCACAGTTATCTGGGTTTAACTCCATCTGTCACTTCTCAGTCCAGTTTTGCATCCCATCAATGTCCCGTTGTTACCTCTGACAGCACTCCACACTATCAACAACACCACCAACCTTTGTGTCATCAGCAAAATTATTAACCCATCCCTCCACTTCCTCATCCAGGTTATTTATAAAAATCTGGTAGAGTAAGGGTTGCAGAACAGATCGCTGAAGCACCCCCTGGTGACTGACCTCCATGCAGAATATGACCTGTCTAACACCACTCCTTGACTTCTGTGGGTAAGCAAGTTTTGGATCCACAAATCAATGTCCCCTCGCATACCATGCCTCCTAATTTTCTCAATAAGTCTTGCCTGGGGTACCTTATGAAATGACTTGCTGAAATCCATATAAACTACATCTCTTACTTCATCAATGTGCTTAGTCACGTCCTTAAAAATTCAAGCTGGATCTTAAGGCAGGACTCGTCCTTGACAAAGCCATGCTGACTAATCTTAATCATATTATACCTCTCCAAATAATCATACATACTACCTGTCAGGATCTTCTTATTAAACGTACCAACGACTGAGGCAAGACTCACTTGTGTATATATTCCTGGGCTATCTCTGCTCCCTTTATTGACTCAAGGAACAACGTTCGCAACCCTCCAATCCTCTGGAACCTCTCCCATCCCCACTGGTGATGCAACGATTATCGCCTGAGGCTCAGCAATCTACTCCCTCGCCTCCCACCGTACCCTGGGATACATCTCATCCTATCCCGGCGACTTATCCAACTTGATGGCTTCCAAAAGCTCCAGCACATCCTCTTTCTTAATATCTACATGGTCAAGCTTTTCAGTCTGCTGCAAGTCATCACCACGATCCTTTTCTATAGTGAATACTAAAGTAAAGTATTCATTAAGCACCTCTGCTATTTCCTCCGATTCCATACACACTTCCCCACTCTCACACTTGATAGCTGCTATTCTTTCATGTTTTATCCTCCAGCTCTTCACATACCTGTCGAATGCCTTGGGAATTTCCTTAATCATGCCTGCCAAGGCCTTCTCATGGCCCCTTCTGGCTCTCCTAATTTCCTTCTAAGCTCCTTCCTGTTGGCCTTAGAATCTTCTAGATCTCTAACGTTACCTAGCTCTTAGACCTTTTGTAACCTTTTCTTTTCTTATTGACTAGATTTATTACAACTTTGTACACCACGGTTCCTGTACCCTACCATAACTTCCCTGTCTCATTAGAACGTACCTATGCAGAACTGCACACAAATACCCCCTGAACGTTTACCACATTTCTTCCGTACTTTTCATAAAGACATCAGTTTCTAACTTAAGCTTTCAATTTCCTGCTTGATAGCCTCACAATTCCCCTTACTGCAATTAAATGTTTTCTAACTTGTCTATTCCTATCTCTCTCCAATGATATTTTAAAGGAGATCGAATTATGATCAAAATGCACTCCCACTGAGAGTTCTGACACCTGAGCAGGTTTATTTCCCCATACCAAATCAAGTACAACCTCTCCTGCTGTAGGCTTATCACGAAACCGTCAAGAAACCTTCCTGAACACACCTAACAACTCTACCCAGCTAAACTCCTTACTCTAGGGAGATGCCAGTCGATATTTGGGAAATTACGTCTCCTATCATGACAACTCTGTTATTAGTACTCCTTTTCAGGATCAGTTTCTCTATCTGCTCCTCGATATCCCTGTTATTATTGGACGGCCTATAGAAACACCCAGTAAAGTTATTGACCCCTTCCTTTTGCTAATCCCCACCCACAGAGAATCCGTAGACAATCCCTTCATGGCGTTCACCTTTCCTGCAGCCGTGACACTATCTCTGATCAACAGTGACACCCCCACCTCTTTTGCTTCCCTCCCCGTCTTTCCTGAAACTTCTAAAACCAGGTACTTGAAGTAACTGTTCCTGTTCCTGAGCCTTCCAAGTCTCTGTACTGGCCACCACATCATATCTCCAAGTACTCATCTTGCCACCAAATTGTTTTTTGTCTTTTGCACATTGCTTCTTTGTCCATCGTGCTGAGTGTGGAATTTTTCCGTCTTTGTATTTACTGTAAATGACCGGAAATATATCAACTCAAAATATGTATAAATGTATTTTGATAATGCACTTATTTTGACTTTGGGTTTGAGACAGGGAGAATCGCCAAACTCTACGGAGTTAGTTAAAAGAGACGCAATCACTTTGAAAGACTAGATACTGAATTGAAATTTTCATCACAATATCTGTCTCTGTTCGTGTGGACGTGGTGGAGGGAGGTGGAGAAGTGATGAGCGATTGGGGAACATGATGATCAATTCTGATGTGATCTAATTCAGCCAGGGTAAGTGAATTTGTGAAATTCTCTATCTGTTAGTCCCGTGTATCCTCAGTTGCTGACAGATTCCAGCCTGAGAGAAGGTACAGGAGAAACCTAAGGGATTCTAAAGATATGTTAATAGTAAAAGGATTGCAAGGGACAAAATCCTGGCAGATTAGAATGGTAATCCATTTGTGGAGCCAAAAGAAATGGGGGTGATTTACTCAGGAGACGGGAACAGAGTTCATAGAAGTGAGGCAAAATGGCATCAAATTCATGGATCCCATACATATTACAGAGAAGAAGGTGTTTGCCAAATTAACTGTGGAACTATAGGCCGGTGAGCGGGTCTTCATAAGTGAGAAAAGCAGTGAAAGGTGTTCTGTCTTAAAATAGAAGCTTTTGTGTAGACCTGGACTGATTAAAGATAGTCAGCATATCTTCGTGTTGGGTTGTTCATGTCCACCCAATCTTTTCCAGGAAATTACCAGGAAAGTTGAGGAAGGTAAGGCAGTGCCTGTTGCACACATGAACTTTAACCTGGTCCTGCAGGGGATTTCGGTCAAGTTCAGTCACTTGGCATTCAAGAGGACATGGTAAATCGGACTAGACATTGGCTTTGTGGGAGAAGCACGAGTGCGTAAGTAGATGGTTACATCTCTGACAGGAGTCCTGGGACGAACGTGTTGTCGCAGGGATCAGTGCTGGGTTCGTTAATATTTGACATATCAATCAGCAACCTGAATAATAATGTGTTTAACTGCATCAGAAAATGTGCAGATGACACCAAGAATTGGGGGCGTAATGGATAGTGAGGAAGGACATCATGGCTTGCAGCAGTTTTTTGACCAGCTGGAAAAATCAGCTGAATAATGGCAGATGGAAGTTAATGTAGACCATTGTGAGATGTTGCACCTCGGTCGGACCAGCCAGGTTCGTTCTTACACATTGAACGGCAGGGCACTGAAGAATGTGGTAAAACAGGAGGTTCTGGGAATACAGATCCATAATTCGTTGAAAGCAGCATCAGAGGTAGATAGGCTTGTAGAGATGTTTCTGGCATATTGGCTTTCATGAATCAAAGTATTGACTTCAGGAGTAAGGATGTTGTATTGAAGTTGTAAAAGAAATCGATGAGGCATAATTAGGAGTATTGTGTGCAGTTTCCGTCACCGACCTACAGGAAAGATGGAAATAATGTTGAGAGAGCACAGAGAAAATTTCTAAGGGTGTTTCCCAATCTGGATGACCTGAGGTTTAAGGAAAGATTGGATAGGTTAGGACTTCATTCTCTGGAACGTAGAAAATTGAAAAAAATGTTTATGAGGGGTATAGACAGCTTAAACGCATGCATGCTTTTTTTCACTGACGTGAGAAAACAGGTGTGACTATAGAACACAGAACATAGAATAGTACAGCACACTACAGGCCCTTCGGCCCACAATGTTGTGCCGACCCTCAAACCCTGCCTCCCATATAACCCCCCACCTTAAATTCCTCCATATACCTGTCTAGTATTCTCTTAAACTTCACGAGTGTATCTGCCTCCACCACTGACTCAGGCAGTGCATTCCACGCACCAACCACCCTCTGAGTGAAAAACCTTCCTCTAATATCCCCCTTGAACTTCCCTCCCCTTACCTTAAAACCATGTCCTCTTGTACTGAGCAGTGGTGCGCCGAGGCGCTGGCTGTCCACTCTGTCTATTCCTCTTAATATCTTGTACACCTCTATCATGTCTCCTCTCATCCTCCTTCCCTCCAAAGAGTATAGCCCTAGCTCCCTTAATCTCTGATCATAATCCATACTCTCTAAACCAGGCAGCATCCTGGTAAATCTCCTCTGTACCCTTTCAAATGCTTCCCCATCCTTCCTATACTGAGGCGACCAGAACTTGACACAGTTCTCGAAGTGTGGCCTAACTAGAGTTTTAGAGAGCTGCATCATTACATCGCGTCTCTTAGACTTTCTCCCCCGACTTATAAGCTTTCGTAGCTACTCTATCTACCTGTGAGGCAACCTTCAGGGATCTGTGGACATATACCCCCAGATCCCTCTGCTCCTCCACACTACCAAGTATCCTGCCATTTACTTTGTACTCTGCCTTGGAGTTTGTCCTTCCAAAGTGTACCACCTCACACTTCTCCGGGTTGAACTCCATCTGCCACTTCTCAACCCACTTCTTCATCCTTTCAATGTCTCTCTGCAATCTTTGGCAATCCTCTACACTATCTACAACACCACCAACCTTTGTGTCGCCTGCAAACTTGCCAACCCACCCTTCTACCCCCACATCCAGGTCGTTAATAAAAATTACAAAAAGTAGAGATCCCAGAACAGATCCTTGTGGGACACCACTAGTCACAACCCTCCAATCTGAATGTACTCCCTCCACCATGACCCTCTGCCTTCTGCAGGCAAGCCAATTTTGAATCAACCTGTCCAAACTTCCCTGGATCCCATGCCTTCTGACTTTCTGAATAAGCCTATCGTGTGGAACCTTGTCAAATGCCTTACTTAAATCCATGTAGATCACGTCTACTGCATTACCCTCATCTATATGCCTAGTCACCTCCTCAAAGAACTCTATCAGGCTTGTTAGGCACTATCTTCCCTTCACAAAGCCTTGCTGACTGTCCCTGATCAGACCATGATTCTCTAAATGTCTATAGATCCTATCTCTAAGAATCTTTTCCAACAGCTTTCCTACCACAGACGTAAGGCACACTGCTCTATATTACCTGGCCTATCCCTACTACATTTTTTAGAACAAGGGGACAACATTCGCTTCCCTGCAATCCTTCAGTACCATTCCCTATGACAACGAGGACATAAAGATCCTAGCCAGAGGTTCAGCAATCTCTTCCCTTGCCTCGTGGAGCAGCCTGGGGAATATTCCATCAGGTACCGGGGACTTATCCGTCCTAATGTATTTTAACAGCTCCAAAACCTCTTCTCCCTTTATATCAATATGCTCCAGAACATCAACCTCACTCATATTGTCCTCACCGTCATCAAGTCCCCTCTCAGTGGTGAATACCGAAGAGAAGTATTCATTGAAGACCTCGCTCACTTCCACAACCTCCAGACACATCTCCCCACTTTTATCTCTAATTGGTCCTACCTTCACTCCTGTCATCCTTTTGTTCTTCACATAACTGAAGAATGCCTTGGGGTTTTCCTTTACTCTACTCGCAAAGGCCTTGTCATGCCCCCTTCTTGCTCTTCTCAGCCGCTTCTTAAGCTCCTTTCTTCTTACCCTATATTCCTCAATAGACCCATCTGATCCTTGCTTCCTAAACCTCATGCATGCTGTCTTCTTCCACTTGACTAGATTTTCCACTTCACTTGTCTCCCATGGTTCCTTCACCCTACCATTCTTTATCTTCCTCAGCGGGACAAATTTATCCCTGACATCCTGCAAGAGATCCTTAAACATCGACCACATGTCCATAGTATATTTCCCTGCAAAAACATCATCCCAATTCACACCTGCAAGTTCTAGCCTTATAGCCTCATAATTTGCCATTCCGCAATTAAAAATGTTCCTGTCCTCTCTGATTCTACCCTTTTCCATAATAATGCTAAAGCCCAGGAAGCAGTGATCACTGTCCCGCAGATGCTCACCCACTGATAGAACTGTGACCTGACCTAGTTCGTTACCTAATACTAGATCTAGTATGGCATTCCTCCTAGTCGGTCTGTCAGTATGCTGTGACAGGAATCCACCCTGAACACACTTAACAAACTCTACCCCATCTAAACCCTTGGAACTAATCAAGTGCCAATTAATATTAGGGAAGTTAAAGTCAACCATGATAACAACCCTGTTATTTTTGCACCTTCCCAAAATCTGCCTCCCAATCTGCTCCTCGGTATCTCTGCTGCTACCAGGGGGCCTATAGTAACTGCTCCCTTCCTGTTCCTGATTTCCACACATACTGACTCAAAAGAGGATCCTGCTACATTACCCACCCTTTCTGCAGCTGTAATAGTATCCCAGACCAGTAATACCACTCCTCTTCCCCTTTCCCCCCTCTCTATCCCTTTTAAAGCATTGAAATCCAGGAATATTGAGAATCCATTCCTGCCCTAGTGCTAACCAAGTCTCCATAATGGCCACTACATCATAATTCCATGTATGTATCCAAGCTCTCAGTTCATCACGTTTGTTCTTGATGCTGCTTGCATTGAAGTACACACACCTTAGCCTTTCTACCTTACTACCTTTATACCTTTTATTCTGGTGCTCTTTCCTCAAAGCCTCTCTATATGTTAGATCTGGCTTTACTGCATGCACTTTTTTCACTGCTCTATCGCTCGAGTCCCATCCCCCTTGCAAGTTAATTTAAACACTCCGGAACCATGCCAGCAAACCTACCAGCAAGGATATTGCTCGCCCTCGAGTTCAGGTGCAACCCATCCAATCTGTACAGGTCCCACCTTCCCCAGAAGAGATCCCAATGGTCGAAACATCTAAAACCCTGCCCCCGGGGCCAACTCCTCAGCCACGCATTCAACTGCTATCTCCTCCAATTCTTACCATCACTATCACGTAGCACTGGCAACAATCCTGAGAACGCCATCCTTGAGGTCCTATTCTTCAGCCTTCTGTCTAGTTCCCGAAACTCTCACTTCAGGATCTCATCGCTCTTCCTGCCTATGTCATTGGTCCCAACATGTATCACTACTTCTGGTTGCTTTCCCTCCTGTACCAGGATGTCATGCACCTGGTCAGAGACATCCCGGACCCTGGCACCTGGGAGGCAACAGACCATACGGGTTTCCTTCTCATGTCCACAAAATCTCCTGTCTGCTCCCCTGACTATAGAGTCTCCAATAACGTCAGCTCTCCTCTTCCCATCCTTCTGCAACACTGTGTAATACTGATCTATTTCTGTAAAGTGGAAGTATTTAATTGATAGAACACTTAGTTCCACTCAATCCCGGAAGGAAAAGATAGCATTCCCCCAGGAGAATGATTTAAAAAAAAATGCCGTCTTGAGTATATTACAGGAACGACTACATCCCATCAATGTGTTCGCTGGTGCTTTGCGTTTAGTGGGCTGTCTGCAATGTTGCTGAAACTGCTGGGTTCGACTTCAGTCCAAGACGACACTCTACCGCGACCAAGGTTGACCAGTGGAACCTCAAACACCCGGAGCCCTAATTTCTCAGAGCCGCCTCCCATTTTATTACCATTTGACCGAGAATTGAGCAGCATATTACCATTTTGAAATATTCCCTTAATACTCTGGAATTAATTACGTTTATTGCAAATATTGGATCTTAGCGATAGAACAATTCAATGCTGGAAAAGTCAAAACTTTCTTTTGTACATTGTACAAATTTTAGCACCAGCATCGAAAGGAATTGAATTGAATTGAATTGATTTGATGGCTTACGTCCTTCACATGCACGAGGAGTAAAAATCTTTACTAGGTAATTTCTATGTAATCTAGAAATGTAGGTAATTTCTGAGGGGGACTGCTTATGGATCAGAACCATGTTGAATTGTTGGTTTTATTTCCTTCATGGTTTAGTTTACGAAATTGCTGACTGAAACAGAGATGGACAGTAATAAAATATTTGCTGGAATTTCTGAACCCCTCCCCTGCGTTACTGTCCTCTTTCATTTATACGAGGTTTGTCATTGGCACTGATAAGACCGTAAGGCGCAGGAGCAGAATTAAGTCATTTGCCCCATAGTGTGCTCTGCCATTCAGTCATGGCCCATTTAGTATCCCTCTCAAGTTTACCCCAATAACCCACTTTGACTCTATCATCTTTGACACTCTAACTAATCAAGAACCTGCCAACTTCCGCTTTAAGTATACCTAATGTTGGCCTCCAGGTCCGTCTATGACAATGAATTCCACAAAATAACGAGCCCGCGAGAGGAACAAATTCCATTGTGAAGGGATGTCCCTTTCTTCCAAGGCGGTGCCCTCTGTTCCTAGGCTCCGCCCACTATAGGCTATATGCCGTAGTTGTCTGCTCTAGCCCTTTCAATGAGATCTTCCTTCTAAACTAAAGTGAGTAAACTTCACCCTCGCCAAGACCAACACATCCTCTCTTAGATAAGGGGTTCCAAATGACTCCAAAATATGACCTGACCCATGGTTTAATGCCTCAACATCACATCCTTGGTTTTATACTCCAGTCCTCTTTAACTGAATGCTGAATTTATATTAGCCTTCCTTACCATTAAGAGGTTCCTAAGGTATTCATAATCGAAGGGTAGTAGTGGGGACGAGCTCCCACTGATAAACAAATGCTGTTCATGGCTTGTGTCCGAAAGAGCCTCTGGCAACCAAGTCCAACTCCTGGCCTTCACTTGTGGCACGGTTCTTACCCCCGGCGGAGCCGTTCTCACTGACAGGAGAAGAGGCAAATGTGGACAACTGGCGCCTTAAAACCACTTCCTCCGGGCAGATGGGACTCGTTAACCACGGATGGTAGCTCATCTAGGACAGGAAAATTCCGATTACAAACCTTCGCTGCCTTGCGGCTATACCCGCTCACGGGAAAGGCTTCGGGTGTAAAGCCTAAGGAAAAATCCGGAGTCGGAGTCCCGAGGGCGGCTGACTGCGGTACCCAGCACCGGCATGGCAACTTCTGCAATGCTGCTGGCACCAAACTTTCGTCGTTGCCTTGGACTTCTCAACAGCATGGAGTGGAGGGTCCCACTGCATGGAAAACAGACAGATCCCCTTATCAATTCTGCCCTGGCTTCAGCCACTCCAGCTTCGCTTTATAGCGCCGGACAAACATTGGAAGCATAAGTTACAGTTTATAAGTCATAATGCTTGATTGGCTTAGTGCATGGCGCCGGGGTGCTTCCGACGGTGGGAGAGACCATCATGTTTCACTGGACCGCTACCGCCTGCGTCAAGCCAATAAGGTGCTGTCCCGCCAAAGTTAGTCTTCCTCATTGAGTGCATGGGGAGAATGGATTATTCCACGAAGCGTTGACTGTAACTACTGGACCAGACAGGAAAGAAAACAAATCGAATAAGACAACACCCCTCAAGTTGGGATGTTGGAATGTCCGCACAGTGATGACTGAACTTGACCAAAACCTCAAAGATTTCGATGATGCACGAAAAACAGCGGTAATTAACAATGAGCTACTGAGGCTCAAGGTAGATATAGCTACCCTACAAGAAACACGTTTGGAGGATTCAGGTACACTGAAGGAAAGGGACTAAATAGTTCCCTGGCAGGGTAAAAAACGAGCCCGCGAGCATGGATTGCGGTTTGCCGTTAGGAACTCCTTGTTGCAAATGGTGGAGCCACCAGAAAATGGATCAGAACGACTTTTGACTCTCCGCCTACACACCAGTCATTGCCCAGCATCTCTCGTCAGTGAGTATGCCCCTACCTTGAACTCCACCTCTGAGGCAAAAGGCATGTTCAAAGACAAATTAGAAGCTCTTGTCAGGAATTTTCCCAGTGATGAGCACCTCGTTCTCCTTGGTGACTTCAACGCCATATTGGGAGGCTATAACGATTCCTGGCCGTCTTGTCTGGACCATTTGGAATTGACAATATAAATGACAATGGAAAGCGTCTCCTGGAGTTCTGCCCCTATCACGGCCTGTGTGTAACAAACTCCTATTTTTACATGAAGTCGCAGTACAAGGTCTCATGGTGACATCCACGGTCTAAACACCGGCGCCAACTAGACATGATCAATACCAGGCCCTCTTTCATCAAGTCTGTACTAATCTGCCGCTCATAGCACAGTGCAGACTGCTATCCGGGTCATGCTTTAGCATGCAGCAAGGTAAAACTACGTCCGAAGAAAATCCACCACTTCAAACTAACTGGAAAACTTCGCATCAACACAACAGAGATGAAACAGTCAGAAAATGTTGAGCAGTTGGACAAGTCAGTACAGGGTGCTATGACCACCTCCTCGCAAGGAGGTACTGCAACAGGACAATGGTCTACTTTCGCGACACCATCCACGAATCAGCACTCTCTATCTTTGGAAGAAAGACCACAAAGAGCAGTGACTGGTTTGAGGCAAAGTCCACCATCATGAGTCCTGTCATTGAAACCAGGCGTGCAGCTCTCGCAGAGTATAAGCTCCCACCGTCTAACCAAACACACCAGGCACTTCGAGCTTCTAGAAGCAAAGTGCAACAGACAGCAAGGCAGTGCGCAAATGAGTACTGGCTCCAGCTCAGTGAGGGCATTCAGACTGCAGCTGTGACAGGCAACATCAGATCGATGTATGATGTTATCAAGAAGGCCCTCGGCCCATCGCAGAGCAAGACAGCACCCCTGAAGTCATCCAGCGATGAAATAATCACCGATAAAATCAAACAGATGGAACGCTGGGTAGAACACTACTGTGTGCTCTACTCGAGGGAAATGTTGTTAGCTCACCCACTGATGCCAGCGATTGCCTGTCTACCAGTCATGGATGAATTCGACTCTGAACCAAACATCGAGGACCACAGCATGGCAATTGACAGTCTGGCCCCAGGGAAAGCTCTGGCAATGATGGGATTCCTCCAGACATGATGAAACACAGCAAGAGCTCTTTCCACCAATCTGTACACGAGCACCTCCGTCAGTGCTGGAAGGAAGGAGCCGTACCACAGGCCATGCGCGGCTCCAAAATCGTCACTCCTATAAGAACAAGAGTGATAGGAGCGACTGCAACAACTACAGGGGCATTTCCCACCTGAGTACTGTCGGCAAAGTCTTCGCTCGTGTAGCTCTGGCATGTCTACAAACTCTGGCAGAACCGGTCTATCCTGAGTCCCAATGTGGTTTAAGCGCAGGGAAGTCAACTGTGGGCATGATTGTCTCACTCCTCCAACTCCAGAAGAAGTGCAAGGAACAACAGAAACTCCTCTGTGTCGCTTTCATGGACTTCACCAAGGCATCGACCTTTTCAGCAAGGATGGGCCCTTTCAGATTTTCCTCAAGATCGGCTGTCCCCTGAAACTCCAAAGTATGGATTGCATGACGACATGAGGTCTACTGTTCAGTACGATGGCAGCTCATTAGAACCCTTTCGTTAACCGTACGTGTTGGTCCCAACATTATTCGGCATCTTCTTCTTATGCTATTGAAGCACGTGCTTGGGACGTCGACAGAAGGTTCACCAAGTCCGATGGGCGGCTGTTCAACCCTGCGCGCATCGGAGCAAGAAGAAAGGTGCGAAAGATCTTAAAACGTGACATGCTCTTTGCCGATGACGTTGCTATAACCTCGTACACCAAGCAACAACTACAAACTCTCATAGACCGCTTCTGTAAGGCATGCAAGGACTTCGGGCTTACCAGCAGCCTAAAGAAAACAAATGTCCTTGCCCAGATCGTAGTGAAGACACCAGTTAATACCATCGACAATTACGATTTAGAAGTGGCCCAAGCGTTTACGTACTTGGGGTCGACCGTTAGTGGCGCTCTCTTCCTCGATGCTGAAATCAATAGGTGTATCGGGAAAGAAACATCGATCCTTCCTCGACTCTTCTCGCGGGTCTGGGTGAATCCGAAACTCGCGACAAAGACCAAGACTGCCGTGTACAATGCATGTGTTATCAGCACCTTCCTATATGATAGAGAGATTTGGACCATCTACTCCAAACAAGAGAGGAAACTCAATAGTTGTCACTTGCGCAGCCTTCGCTGCATCCTCGGCATCACCTGGAGAGACAAAGTCCCAAACTCTGAGGTCCTCTCCCACGTTTTAGATTCTCAAACTTTTAAGACAACGCAGACAGCCAAAGGACATACTGTACGGAGAACTAGCAACAGACAAGAAGAACCTTGGTAGACTCCAGCTTCGCTTCAAGGACGACATATCTGCAAGCGCGAAGTGAAAGCCTTGAAAATCAACACTGAGTGCTGGGAGGATACAGAAGATGACCGCAACAAATGGCGAGGTATTCTTCAGCAATACGGAGAGGAAGGCGAAAGAGTGATCCTGAGTCAGTTTGAGGAGCGGAGAGCTAAACGGAGAGCTCAGCGGACGGCAATTCCACGACGCCCTGCACAAGCAGCAACTGTGGCAGAGCCTACCGTTCCAGGATCGGCCATGATAGCCACTGTCGACACTGCCTAACAAACCGGTGATTACCAGAGGGGCAATACCCGTCCACCACGACTGACGGAGGCCACACACACGCGCGCGCGCGCACACACACACACACACACACACACACACACACACACACACACACACACACACACACACACACACACACACACACACACACACACACACACACACACACACACACACACACACACACACACCATTAAGATCACCCTGTACAGCTAACTGGGTTTAAGTTCTGGGTGTAGTTTGTGCCTTGTACTCTAGGGCATAATTCTCCCCAGTCTCTCCCTACAAATGTTCTCCAAGCCCAACGTCCACACCGACCAAAATGCTACATGTTCAACTGTTTGATGCGCATTGTATCGAAAGGACAGGCAGGTTGGCAGAAAAGTGGCTGTGTTGGTAAAATGAAAAATATGTTTTTATAAATGAAAGGTTCCGGAGCATTGGAGGGTTGCAGATGTTGTTCCCTTATTCATGAAAGGGAGTAGAGATAGCCCAGGAAATTATAGACCATGTGAATCTTACCTCAGTGATGATGGGGCGAATCCTCAGCGGCAGGATTAATGAACATTGGGAGAGGTATAATATGATTAGGAATAGTCAGCATAGCTTTATCAAAGGCAGGTCGCGCATTACGAGCTTGATTGAAATTTTTGAGGACGTGATGAAACAGGTTGATGAAATTAGAGGTCATAGATGTAGCGTATATGGATTTCAGCAAGGCATTTGAAAGTTACCCCATGCAAGGCTTATTGAGAAAGTAAGGAGGAATGGGATCCAAGTGGACCTTGCTTTGGGGATCCAGAGTCGGGTTGCCCACAGAACGCAAAGGGTGAATGTAGACGGGCCATATTCTGCATGGAAGTTGGTGACTAATGGTGTGCCTCAGGGATCTGTTCTGAGACCTCTTCTCTTCATGGGTGTTGTGGCTTTCGTGAAGGGCTGTCAGAGTTTACCAAGGGACATCGATAGGATGCAAAGCTGGGCTGACAAGTGGCAGATGGTGTTCAACTCAGATCAGTGTGAGGTGATTCACTTTTAGGGAGTAATGAGTGCAAGGAATGGGCTGCCGGCGACTGTGGTGGAGGCGGTTACAGTAAGGTTTTGAATAAATACATGATGTTAGAAACATAGTTGGCTGTGGGTAGCCCGGGGTAACCTGCAAACTAAGTACATGTTCAACACAGCATTATGGGTCGTAAGGGATGTACTGTGCTGTTTCTCTGAATTCAAATCCTCAGAAAAGGGTAACACAGGATCGGAGGTGGAGGATCCTTGTTCGTAGAGATAAGAAACTGCAACTCTACAAATCCCTTGATGGGAGTATTATGCAGACCTACGGACAATAGCGAAGATGTGGTCTACAATTCACAAAGCGTGAGAGAAAATGTAAATCGGAAGCGCAATGTTATGATAGTCATGGAGGATTTCATTATGAAGCCTAATTTGCAAAATCAGGTTGCTGCTGGAACACAAGATGGGAACTTGTAGAATGCTTCCGAGATGGCTTTTAGAGCAGCTCTTTATTGAGCTCACGGGTGGATTAGTGCTTTTGCAATAAGTGTTGTGCAATGATATTGAATTAATTAGAGAACTTGTTAAAGGAAGACTTAGGAGTCAGTGATCATAATATGATAGAATTAATCCTGCAAATTGAGAATAATATCTAAACTCAGATGAATCAGTACTTACTGAAGTAAAATGAACTACAGATGAATGAGAGGGGAGATGGCCAATGTTGATTGGAAGTTGACAGTTGCAATGGCTGGAGTTTGTGGGAGCAATGCGGAAGGCACATGGTAGATACACACCAGAGAAGAAGTATTCTAATGGCAGTATGACACAATCGTGGCTGACAATAAAAGTCAAAACCGAGGAAGGGAACATCATAGAACAAATATTATGGGAAGACAAGAGTTTTGGGAAGCTTTAAAAAAACCCAATAAAAGTCAACTAAAAAGCCATAATGAAGAAAACGATGGAAAACGAAGTAGGCTAGCCAGTAATGTTAAAGAATATACCAAATATTTCTTCGGATATATCAATTGTAAAAGAGAGGCGTGAGAACTGCAAAATTGCAAATGGCACTCCACTTTTTGGGACGGGAGAGAGGAAGGAAAAAGAAAATTACAGGCCAGTTAGTCTGATCTGAGTGTTTCAGAAGGTGTTGGACTCGATTGCTAAGGATGTGATTTGGGACACTTGGAGACACATGATAAAATAGCTGGAAGTCAGCATGGTTTCCTTCACGGAAATTCTTGACTGACAAATCTGTCGGAATTCTTTGAAGAAATAACCAATAGGATGATTTTGTGTATTTGGATTTTCAGAAGACCTTTGGCAAGGTGCCACAGATGAGGCTGCTTAACAAATTAAGAGCACACGGTATTAAAGAAAAACTACCAAACTGGAAAGAGCATTAGGTGATTGGTAGGAGTGAAAGCGTGGGAATAAAATGAGCCGTTTTTAGTTGGCTGCCAGTGACGAGTCATATTGCACAGGGGACTGCGTTGGAACCGCTTCTTTTTTTACGTTACATATCAATAATTTGGACGACGGAATTGAAAGCTTTGTGGCCATGTTTACGGACAAGAGGAAGATAGGTGGAGGGGCAGGTAGGATATAGTTCTTTAGCCAGAGAGTGGTGATTCCGTGGATTTTGTTGCCACAAGCAGTCTTGAAAGATAAGTCATTAGGTATATGTACTACCCAGGTTGCTGGGCTCTTGATTAGTCAGACCATGAAGGGATACGAAGCGAAGATAGGAGACTGGGGCTGGGATGGAAATGGAACTGACTGGTTGAAATGGCAGATCAGGTTCGACGGACGGATATTTTTATGGTTTTATGTTGGACGCTGTTTTCCTGCGATCTGTAGTGGGATGTTGTCAGTGTAGATGTGCTTAGTGGTGGGGTGGGATGTTCTGGGCAGCATTTATTAGTTATTTTACGATTCTCCGTTCAAAGGCATCGGTGCTTCCATACCAGCCCTGGATGTAAATCGTCAACATACTCTCCACCATACATGTACAGAAGTTTGTCAAAATTTTAGATGTCATGCCAAATCTTCACAAAATTGTAAAGAAGTATAGACACTACTGTGATTGCAATTACGTGTCGGCCCAGGACAGAATCCCCTGAAATAACAGCAGAGAAAAAAAAAGTTGTTGAACCTTTCTACCCTTCATGCCTCGATGAGGGTTCGTTCATGGATCTCCAATTGTCAGTTCCTGATCTCAAAAATCAGATCTTTGTGCTCGATGATGGCGGTGCTAGTTTGTTACTGTGGCACTACTCAGCCATATTTTAAATATCTCTCACAAATACTGATTCATCACCACCTTTGATTCGGTCAACGACAGTGCTGTCATCAGAAACTGAAACATGGCATTGGAGCTTTGCTTTTCCTCACGGTCATTAGTATAAAACGAGTCGAGCAGGAGGTTAATCGCACAACCATGTGGTGCACCTGTGCTTTTGGAGATGGTGCAGCAGTTGCAGTTGCCAATTTTGAACAGACAGGGGTCTGCAAGTGAGGAAATCGAGGATCCAATTGCATAATAATGTATCGAGGCAAAGAATTTAAACTTATTGATTATTTTTTATGAGATGATAGTATCGAAGACCGAGCAATAGACGATAGAGAGCATCTAGATTTATACATCGTTGTTTTTCAGATCGTCTAGGATTGAGTTAAGAGCTGATGAAATGACATGTACTATGGACCCGTTGTGCAGATGTGTCAACTGGAAGTGATTAAAGTCGATTCTCAGGCAGAACCTGATATATTTAATCATCAGATTCTCAAAAGCTCTTAATCACAGGGAATGTAATTTCTAATATACGGTAGTTATTGAAGTGGGTCACCACGTTGTTTTTAGCCTCCAGTGTGATTGAAGACAGCCGAAGTGAAAGGTTAACTATATCGGTGTGAATATTCCATCCAACTGATATGGATAGTTCTTTAGTACTCGGGTAGGTGTCCCATCCTGGCCGGATAATTTCCGTGGAATCACACTCACAAATTATACTCTCACGTCGTCTTAGCAACTGAAATTACACGGTCACCGCGAAGGAGTTCCTGAAGGTGTCCCCATATTTGGACGATGAAATCGAGCATAGAAGGCATTGAGGCTATCAGGGAGCGAATACTGTAATGGCATTCTGTGTCTGGTATGTTTGGGTTATGGCTCTTATAAGGGGAAAAATAACCAATAGAGAATTGTTATCTCTCTTGTCCGTGTAAGCTGAACGGGAGTTCGCGGTCTTTTTCGGGAGGAGAGTGAGGAGGACGGGCGTGTGTGGAGCGGGCAGCGGTTCCATAGCGACGGAACTGGACGTCGGCGGTCGAAGGCTCGGAAGGTCTTTATGGATGGAACCGGAGGCATGAGCTCCGACGTATTAAAATATGTGCACAAACTGACAAACTGATTATTACTTTGGCGCCTTTAGGTTATCCATTTCTGCTAGCCCATCACTAAGAAATCACTATAAAGTTGCAATTATTTTCTCGCTTTTGGGTATTGTTTGGTGTTTGTATTGTGAGCGTGTACTGGGGGGCATTACACCGTACTTACACCGAAGTATTGCACTACTGACGGGGCGACGGCGGTTTACCCCAGGTGAACGGGGGTCAAATGGGGGTACGGAGGCTACATGGAGAGCATCATGACATTGATGAAACTCCAGAAATCTCTCCAAATGAGGTGTTTTGTTTTACATTTTGGCGGGTGGGGTAACATTTTCTGTTGTACTGATCTTAATATGGAATATATACAAAACGTGATTACTTATTTGAATTCCTGAATAAATTCTCTAAAATCCATGTGATTTTATGTATCCTCGGGTTTTATTGACTTTTCTAAAACAAACAACAGACAAATGCGTTTCTAAAAATGAGATGATTCACTCGACTGAAGTTGGACACTGCACTGCGAGTGCCACCAATGACATAGTTTTCATTGTAGAACTTTGTAACAACATTTAATGAAAAGTGCTTGAACTCAGATATCATTGTGATAAACTTCAACGTTGAGGGATCACTGATGACAAAATACCATTAGGTTGAATATATATGTTGTACTTTATATCCACCACTTTTCAGAAATGCTTATTTTTGGATAGATTTATAAAATGCATGATAGCACACATAAGGGTACCACTGGTGGAATGCTGTCACATATTTTCTAACTCTTGCCTTGCCAAACGTCACTATGAGCATTATTCCCTTCAGATGGTACCGACCAACTCTACTGGCTTACAGACCACATTACGCGTAGGATGGTTTTTCAGAATTCGTACCTGCGTCTCTGGTATCCTACCTGATCGCCAAATCTGAATGATACTGATCAGGCGATCAGCAGATTTTGGATCTTAGGATTTACACAGTTCTTCTGGTAGGATAAGGCTGAATAATTTTGAAGGGAAATGCTCTCTGTTTTAATAAAATCTGTGACAATCGGTGGTGTATTCATTCAATTCTTCAGCTGAGTCCTTCAATTCGGCCCAGTGCATCACCACGAACCACTGTCGCAGTCACTCCTTTGACTCCTGCGACTATTTCTTTGTTGTCGTTATATCTGGAGACTTGATCTTTAGCCTCTGCCTGCATGGAGATAGGAAAAGAACAGCCAAGTGATCAGATGTCTCTAAATGCGGTCTAGGCATGGAACGGTAGGCATTCCTTATTTTAACTTATTCCTTATTATAGCAGTGGTAAAATGCAGGGACAGATGCAGCTGCAATTTTTATGTTGATGATAACTGGGCTGAGATTTCTTCAACAACCCTAGTCTGGCTGAAGTCCTCGACTATGGTCTGAAAAACGTCGGGTTGGACCCTGTCCTGTTGGAGATAATGGTATTCGATATCTCGACTGCTTGATCAATGCCGACTTTTGGCGGCATGCAAACTGCGCCCAGGATCACTGAGGAAAACTCTTCTGTTAAGTAGAATGTTCGGCACTTAATCGTTAGATGATCCAGTTGGGAGTGACTAGAGTACGAATAAACGGTCAGGTCCTTGTGCCACTGAGAGTTTATCATGCAATACAGACTGTCAAGAACGTGAACCCAGTGGGTCTTATACCTCATTTCCTTCCGATACAGCTATCTTGCCTTTAGGTCCTCAGTATTTTTCTGCAGCGAATGTACATTTGCTAACAAGATGCTGGCTGGAGGACCGTTCATTGCATGGCATTTCATTCTGGTTTGGAGTCTTCTCATTCCCCCCTCTCTTCCGGCCATGGCCATGTACCTTCGTCTGCTTAAAACCGCCATTCCTGCATGCTTGAGAGTTATGTCTGCTCAGCCCTTCAGAAGATCATGAGACCGGTAGTTGAGGAAGGTTCAAAAGGACGTTGTTTAAAGTGGAATTTCAGGCTGTAGATGGCAATGAGAGTAACTCAGAAGACGTACATTTAGAAGATTTGTAAGTAGCCTACTACATAGAGCATAGAAGTGACACAACAGATGACTTGATATTATCAGAAATAAATTAACGAATAATAAAATAGATTCCAGAAGACTGACGTTCAGTATCAGGCGTATTTACGACACAAGTCAAAACGTAAAACAGTATGACGTTATCGTCATATCGTACCAAGAGGCCGAGAGGGAAGAGGTAAAAGAAGCTCGGAGTGATCTGCTTTTTTTAAACTGATCGCTGCAAAGAGGCAAGACTGCGCAAGCGCGTGACAGTCGGACCGTGAGGCAGCGGGAGAATTTAAACAGCGAGCGGAAGCTTAGTACGAACTTCACTCCAGGTAAAGTAAAGCTGGGTAAGCTCCTTTAATTAATCTAATTAGCTTAGGAGTAGGTAATGGGGACAGCAGTTAGGGCAGTTGAGAACTCCGTTTGCGGTATGTGGGAAGTCAGGGCGAGCACAGCTGTCCCTGATGATTACACCTGGGAAAGGTGCATCCAGCTGCAGCTCCTGACAAACCGTGTTAGGGAACTGGAGCTGGAGCTGGATGAACTTCGGATCATTCGGGAGGCAGAGGCAGAAATAGACAAGAGTTTCAGAGAGATATTCACCCCTAGAAGTCAGGAGACAGGTAGTTGGGTGACTGCCAGGAGAGAGAAGGGGAGTAGACAGGAAGAGCAGAGCACCCCTGTGGCCGTTCCCATCAACAATAAGTATACCGCTTTGGATACTGTTGGTGGAAACGACCTACCAGGGACAAGTTGCAATGGTTGCGTCTCTGGCATCGAGACTGGACCCTTAGCTCAGAAGGGAAGCAGGGAAAAGAGGAGAGCAGTAGTGATAGGGGATTCGATAGTTAGGGGGCAGATAGGAGGTTCTGTGGAAGAGATCGAGAAAACCGGATGGTCTGTTGCCTCCCTGGTGCCAGGGTCCGCGATATCTCGGATCGCGTTCTCAGTATTCTCAAGAGGGAGAGTGAGTAGCCGGATGTCGTGGTTCATGTAGGGACCAATGAAGTGGGTAGGAAGAGTGAGGAGATACTGAAAGGTGAGTTTAGGGAGCTAGGCGCCAAATTAAAAGATAGGACCTCCAGGATAACAATCTCAGGATTGCTACCAGTGCCACGTGCAGGTGGGTTTAGAAATAGTAAGATAGCGCAGATGAACACGTGGCTGAAGACATGGTGTAGGACGGAGGGCTTCAGATTTATAGACAATTGGATAGTTTCCCAGGGAAGGTGGGACCTGTTCCGGCGGGGCGGTTTACATATGAACTGGAGGGGGATAAATATTCTTGCAGGTAGATTTGCTAGAGAGGCTCCAGTGGATTTAAACTAGATATGAGGGGGGAGGGGAACCAGAGGGTAGGAACAGATGTATGGGAGAAGGAAGGAAAAGACAGTAAAGTTCTTTGTACTGTTAGAGATAAACAGAGAGGAAGAGGTGGAGAATTTCTTAAATGTATTTATTTTAATGCTAGAATTTCTTAAATGTATTTATTTTAATGCTAGAAATTTTAATTGTAAGAAAGGTAGATGAGCTTAGAGCATGGATTGATACCTGGACATATGATGTTGTAGCTATTAGTGAAACATGGTTGCAGGAGGGGTGTGATTGGCAACTAAATATTCCTGGATTTCGTTGCTTCAGGTGTGATTGAATCGGAGGGACAAGAGGGGGATATGTTGCATTGCTTGTCAGAGAAAATATTACAGTGGTTCTCTGGCAGGATAGAGTAGAGGACTCGTCTATGGAGACGATTTGGGTGGAATTGAAGAATGGGAAAGGTGTAGTAACACTTATAGGGGTGTATTATAGACCACCTAAAGGGGAGCGAGAATTGGAGGAGCAAATTTGCAAGGAGATAGCAGATATTTGTAGTAAGCCCAGGGTTGTGATTGTGGGAGATTTTAATTTTCCACACATAGACTGGGAAGCCCATACTGTAAAAGGGATGGATGGTTTGGAGTTTGTAAAATGTGTGCAGGATAGTTTTTTGCAGCAATACATGGAGGTACCAACTAGAGAAGGGGAAGTGTTGGATCTTCTGTTAGGGAATGAAATAGGTCAGGTGACGGAGGTATGTATTGGGGAGCACTTCGGGTCTAGTGATTACAATGCCATTGGTTTCAATATAATTATGGAGAAGGATAGGACTGGACTCAGGGTTGAGATTTTTGATTGAAGAAAGGCTAACTTTGACGAGCTGCGAAAGGATTTAGAAGGAGTAGATTGAGACAATTTGTTTTCTGGGAAGAATGTAATAGAGAAATGGAGGTCATTTAAAGGTGAAATTCTGAGGGTGCAGAATCATTTTGTTCCTCTTAGGTTGAAAGGAAATGTTAAAAAGTTTGAGAAAGCCATGCTTTTCAAGGGATATAGGAAACTTGGTTAGGAAAAAGAGAGATATCTAAAATAAATATAGGCAGCATGGAGTAAATGAGGTGCTCAAAGAATATAAAGAATGTATGAAGAATTTTAGGAAAGAAATTAGAAAAGCTAAAAGAAGATACGAGGTTGCTTTGGGAAGTAAGGTGAAAATAATACGAAGGGATTCTACAGTTATATTAATAGCAAAAGGATAGTGAGGGTTAAAATTGGTCCCTTCGAGAATCAGACTGGACAGCTATGTGTGGAGCCGAAAGAGATGGGGGAGATTTTGAACAATTTCTTTTCTTTAGTATTCGCTAAGGAGAAGGATATTGAATTGTGTAAGTTAGGGGAAACAAGTGGGGAAGTTATGGAAACTATGAGGATTAAATAGGAGGAAGTACTGGCGTTCGAAAGTAATATAAATTGGATAAATCTCCGGATCCTGACAGGAAATTCCCTAGGACATTGAGGGAGGTTAGTGTAGCAATAGCAGGAGCTCTGACAGAAATATTTCAAATGTCATTAGAAACGGGGATGGTGCCGGAGGATTGGCGTATTGCTCATGTGGTTCCATTGTTTAAAAAGGGTTCTAAGAGTAAACATAGCAATTATAGGCCTGTCAGTTTGACGTCAGTGGTGGGTAAATTAATGGAAAGTATTCTTAGAGATGGTATATATAATTATCTAGATAGATAGGGTTTGATTAGGAACAGTCAACATGGATTTGTGCGTGGAAGGTCATGTTTGACAAATCTTATTGAATTTTTTGAAGAGGTTACGAGGAAAGTTGACGAGGGTAAAGCAGTGGATGTTGTCTATATGGACTTCAGTAAGGCCTTTGACAAGGTTCCGCACGGAAGGTTAGTTAGGAAGTTTCAATAGTTTAGTATTAATATTGAGGTAGTAAAATGGATTTAACAGAGGCTGGATGGGAGAATCCAGAGAGTAGTGGTGGATAACTGTTTATCAGGTTGGAGGCCGGTGACTAGTGGTGTGCCTCAGGGATCTGTACTGGGTCCAGTGTTGTTTGTCATATACATTAATGATCTGGATGATGGGGTGGTAAATTGGATTAGTAAGTATGCAGATGATGCTAAGGTAGGTGGCGTTGTGGATAGGGAAGTTGGGTTTCAAAGCTTGCAGAGAGATTTAGGCCAGTTAGAAGAGTGAGCTGAGCGATGGCAGATGGAGTTTAATGCTTACAACTGTGAGGGTCTACATTTTGGTAGGAATAATCCAAATAGGACAGGCATGGTAAATGATAGGGCATTGAAGAATGCAGTAGAACAGAGTGA
Source organism: Hypanus sabinus (assembly GCF_030144855.1). Classification (NCBI taxonomy): domain Eukaryota; kingdom Metazoa; phylum Chordata; class Chondrichthyes; order Myliobatiformes; family Dasyatidae; genus Hypanus; species Hypanus sabinus. Next base: position 94,822,778 of record NC_082714.1, on the reverse strand, counting down.
TCTAGGAATAATGGTGCATAGTTCCCTGAAGATGGAATCTCATGTGAATAGGGTGGTGAAGTACGTTTTTGGTATGTTGGTCTTTATAAATCATAGCATTGAGTATAGGAGTTGGGATGTAATGTTAAAATCGTAAGGCCGAATTTGGAGTATAGTGTACAGTTCTGGTCACCGAATTATAGGAAAGATGTCAACAAAATAGAAAGAGTTACTAGAAGATTTAGTAGAATGTTACCTGGGTTTCAGCACCTGTTACAGGGAAAGATTGAACAAGTTAGGTCTTTATTCTTTGGAGCGTAGAAGGTCGAGGGGGTACTTGATAGAGGTATTTAAAATTATGAAGGGGATAGATAGAGTTGATGTGGATAGGCTTTATCCATTGAGAGTAGGGGAGATTCAAACAAGAGGACATGAGTTGAGACTTAGGGGGCAAAAGTTTAAGTGTAACACGAGGGGGAATTTATTTACTCAGAGAGTTGTAGCTGTGTGGAATGAGCTTCCAGTAGAAATGGTAGAGGCAGGTTCGGTATTATCATTTAAAGCAAAAATTAGATAAGTATATGGACAGGAAAAGAATGGAGTGTTATGGACTGAGTGCGGGCCAGTGGGATTAGGTGAAAGTAAGCGTTCGGCAAGGACTAGAAGGGCCTAGCAGGATTTGTTTCCGTGCTATAATTGTTATATGGTTATATCGTCGCTTCATAAGTGAACAGACCTGGGTGGTGGCAGGGAGTTCAGTAGTCTCACGGCTTGGGAGAGCAAGCTGTTTCTCATCCGATCAGTTGTCCCAATGCTGGAAAAGCCCGTTTGTAGGGGATCAAAAGAACGGGTAACAGGCGCTGAAATGATGTGAACGCCGCTTGTTTTAACTGTTGAACCTTGTCTACTGACTATATTCCGGTGAATGGGTAAATTCTACCTTCAGCACATCACTGGTGCTCACCTTTCCAATATGAGATTTGAACTTTTTATACTCAGTGAAATTATTAATTCAGTATACCATAATATTTAGTTTGCATATTGCCATTGTAACTGGCATGTAGAGGTAGTACGGATATGGAAAATAAATTTATATCTGAACATCCACGAAAGGGGTCAGGATGGTGCGTTCTCATTATATGATGCATTTAATTGACTGTTTTACAATGTTTCCGCTGAAGATTGGGCATGGAAAGTCGACTCTTTATTCCTTTTTGTTCCTCCAGTATTCTATGATTTTATGTGTGTGCTTCTCTGGATATACAGTATTTACAAAATTTCTCTTGTTTCCAGGTTTCTACGTTGTCAGGGTTACAAACCTGTGCAATAATCGCCACTGTAAAACTGGGATCCGATCCAGCTGGAAATACCACTCAGCCTTTTCCATTGATACACACTTATGGAGCTTCAGGCAGCTCTCAATCACTGCATAACTGGTTGGAACCTGCTCCTTCTTCTAAAGAAACCCGTTAAATATTTATTTGTTTATAAACTTGCATTTGTACCCCTCTGTTCCTCTCCTCGTGTATTGTAAGATGTAGTTGATCAATTTTCCCGGTAAATCCTCCCCCCACCTCCCACCATCAAAACAACCTAACAGATTCCCTCAATTCACGTAGTGAATGATTTGTGCGAAATCTGTCTAAATTCTCTATGAGTGCACGAGCCTGTCAATCGCAGCTCGTCCTCTCAGTCACGCTCCCCATAAACTCACTCGATGAATCAGGCAGGATTGAACTTGAACTTTAGCACACGGGATGTTTGTCCCACAACACTAGGTTCAGTAACAGTTATTGCCCTTCAAACATCAGACTGCAGGAACAGTATGAATGACTTCAAAAACCACAACTCCGAACTGATATCAAAACCTATGATCTCACTTTCAAAAACTCTACAACACATGTCTTCAGTATTATCTATCTATGTATATTTTGTCCATCTACCTGTCCATCTATCCATCCAGCTACTTACGTAAAATATTTATTTGCGGGCTTTCATGGATTCTATAGTATATTGTATTTTTGTTAAACTCGAAATGTCCACAACAAAATGAATGTGAAAGTGGTAGACATATCTGTACTTTGATAATAAAATTACCTTGTCTTTTGCCGATAACGTCACATTGACTGGCGGGGAGTTTCCAATGACTGAGACGGGTTCAGATACTCAGTGAATTGGTGGGCCATTAAAGGAAACCGGAACTGAGAGGACAGTTCCACATTGATCATTTTGGATGATGGAGTGGGAAGAAAGCAATAGACAATAGACAATAGACAATAGTAGAAGTAGACCATTCGGCCCCTCGAGTCTGCACCGCCATTCTGAGATCATGGCTGATCATTCACTATCAATACCCAGTCCCTGCCTTGTCCCCATATCCCTTGATTCCCCTATCCATTAGATATCTATCCAGCTCCTTCTTGAAAGCATCCAGAGAATTGGCCTCCACCGTCTTCCGAGGCAGTGCATTCCACACCCCCACAGCTCTCTGGGAGAAGAAGCTCTTCCTCAACTCTGTTTTAAATAACTGACCTCTTATTCTCAATCCATGCCCTCTGGTACTGGACTCTCCCAACATCTGGAACATATTTCCTGCCTCAATCCTATCAAATCCTTTAATTATCTTAAACGTTTCAATCAGATCCCCTCTCAATCTCCTCAATTCCAGTGTGTACAAGCCCAATCTCTCCAATCTCTCTGCGTAAGACAGCCCTGCCATCCCAGGAATCCACCTAGTGAATCTACGCTGCACTTCCTCAATTGCCAGAATGTCCTTCCTTAAACCTGGAGACCAAAACTGTACACAATATTCCAGGTGTGGTCTCACCAGGGCCCTGTACAAATGCAAAAGAACATCCTTGCTCTTGTATTCAATTCCCCTTGTAACAAAGGCCAACATTCCATTTGCCCTCTTCACTGCCTGTTGCACTTGCTCATTCACCTTCATTGACTGGTGAACTAGGACTCCTAGGTCTCTTTGCATTTCTCCCTTACCTAACTCGACACCGTTCAGACAATACTCTGCCCTCTTGTTCCAGCTTCCAAAGTGGATAACTTCACATTCATTCATATTGAATGACATCTGCCAAGTATCTGCCCACTCACTCAGCCTATCCAAGTCTCCCTGTATTCTCATAACGTCCTCTTCGCATGTCACACTGCCACCCAGTTTAGTATCATCAGCAAACTTGCTGATATAGTTTTCAATGCCCTCATCTAAATCATTGACATAAATCGTAAAGAGCTGTGGTCCCAATACAGAGCCCTCTGGTACCCCACTAGTCACCTCCAGCCAGTCTGAGAAACACCCATTCACTGCTACCCTTTGCTTTCTATCTGCCAACCAGTTTTCTATCCATGTTGAAACCCTGCCCCGAATGCCATGAGCTCTGATTTTACTCACCAATCTCCTATGTGGCACCTTATCGAATGCCTTCTGAAAATCTAGGTACACAACATCTACTGGCTTACCCTCATCTAACATCCTTGTTACACCCTCAAAAAACTCCAACAGAGCGTTGAATGGTCTACTCCGGTTTCTGTGTGTTATTTTAAAATGTTCACTTGCCTAGTCCTTTAAAACATCCCCGTGCGGACGTTCTGTGTACGGGATCGGAAAACATGTCTCAGGGGTGACAGTAAGATATGATGCAGATACTTTCACCCTGATTGGAACAGGGTCGGCTTTAGAGACTCAGACGTTACAGAAGGTAATTTGCTGAGTCTCCCGGGAGATTATATACTTGTGTGCTCGTGTGTGTGCGTGTGTGTGTGGTGGGGCTGGGCGGCCGGTAGGCGTTTGACGCGGTCTCGAGGCGAACAAGGAGACCATTTGACCTCTGTGGTGGAACTAAGAGAACAGATATCTTCAGGTTCAGAGCTTGACTAAACCTTGGCTAAACACCCCTGCAGCGCAATTATCCCATTCAAGGGCAGCATGTGGCCAAACTACAGTGAGAAGTTTGATATCCTTCACATAGTGATGGTAGGAAATGAAGAGCAGATGTGCAGGGCGACAGGGAAGAGAAGTTCCCTGTGATGGTGGAAGATTAACGAAGACGGAAGAGGGCAGCGCAGGACAGAGAGATCGGCTTTATTGACGAAGGGCGAAATAGGAGAACTGAGTGGATTTGAGCGTAATTCTGTGTGACTCGGTTTGCAGAAGGCACGGTCTCTGCCAGCAAACACCCACCTTGCCGCGAGTAAAGACAGACCATGAAAAACCAACCAGTAGTTGCATCTTTACTAAGAGTTACGATACGCAAGATCCAATCATAACACAGTCACAGGGAGATCGCTCCATTCTACGTACAGCAAAAATCAGACTCAGTATAGTGGATACAAATCTAAAGAGAATTATGCGTCGCAAAATACGGACAATTATCGCGCTCGTTTCTGAAATAACTGAACATTTGTTTGTTCCCAGAAGCAGATATTAATGCACAATTACATTACACAATGCGGCTACACAGACCCAGTCAGTGGAAACAATACACGTGTGCTGTCAACTGGCGCGGCCTCACTGCGAACAGACCGACGAAGAGATGGTGTGACGCAGAGGCGAGCTCAGCGAGCTGTGTCTCACGCTGCAGGAATAACTGGAACCTTTTTCCCAGGCAGCGGGAGGAACCCGCAGGTAGCTGGCCAGCCTGTAGATCTGGTCGGTGTCCGGTGACGCGGTGCCCGTCGTCACCCCGTTCTCAGTCTCCACGTTATCCACGCTCCAGCGAACCGCTACAAAGCCCGGCTTAAAACCGCTCACCAGGCAGGACAGAGTAGCCGAACCCTAGCCAGTTTCCTCCGCAGAGGGAGGGACAGGAGAACCGAGGGCCTGCGGGACTCGCTACCTGTGTGTGAGAAGGGAGACGGAGGGGAATAAAACAATATTAATTCGTGTACTTTCGTACCTCGGGGATTAAAAAAAACCGCCAGAGAATATTCGGAAGTTACTGAATACTGTGGCAAAGAATGTAAAGTGTGGCCGAGGATGCAATCATTCCATCGGTGAACAAAGCGTCAGTAAGGAGTTTTCCAGATTAATGACAAATTCCAAGTGGACTTTAAAATCCACTGTCTTCCCGGGCTGGGAATCCTGGCGCCAGAGCCTCATTCATAACACTCACCAATTCTTGTATATGGTTCTCCCCGGTTATTGGTATTTCTGTAGATTCGTATTTACGGCCGGACACCAATAATTCTTCAGACACTTAACTGGGTCGTGAATTGACGCATTTTACGCTCGAAGGAGCTCTCCAAACTCTGGATTTCTAACCTACTCTCCTTTCTAGCAGAGCTATGCCGATCCCAAAAAACAATCACCATAACTCCGGACCCCACTATTATCAGCAAATGCGGTGCTCAACTGATACTGGTCACTGTGCCGAGCGAATTCCCCATTGAATTTCGGTCACTACCAGATATTTAATTCGCCTCTCCCAACCATTTTGTGTACTTCAGAATATTCAAATCTCCTCGCCCAGTGATAGCAGAGGAAATGGCGGAAAAGAAGAGTGGGCCCGTGAGCAGGACAGAATTGAGGATACAAGAACAGTCCAGATCAGACCGTGATTACCTGCCGGACAGCTGTAAACCCAACCTTTCGCACTCCTCCCTCTGACCAGACCGCTAGCTTTCTAGCAGTTTGTTCTGCAATATCCCTTAAAATATCTGCAGTTTTCCTTACTTGTTCGTGTCCTTTTGTGACCTCATCTTGCGGATTGGGTAAGACCGGTTCTGATTCCGGCAATACTGGACATTGGTCCGACGATAAATGGGGAAAATACTTGATCGATCTGGTCAATCACCACCCCAGACCGTGCTTTCGAATGGCTGTATTTACCTCGTGCATAAGTGTCATGAAATTGAATAATGGCTGATTAGAGGGACCGAATGGGCTCTTATTCCTATCCGAAGCAGGTCAAACACCCCAACAGCATAGAGATGGCATCATTATTCTTTGCCACAGCTGTGGAAAATAGGAGGTAATATGATGTGAATTCCTAGTAACGGAAAGAGCGAGTCACTTACTCTTTATATCCAGGATGGAGCCTGGACCTACAATAAGTGCATTATCCCACGCTGCACAGTAATAAACAGCGGCGTCCCGGATCTCGAAGCTGCCGATGGTCAGGATGTGAATGTTGCTGGAAGTGTCTCTGGATGGTTGGAAACGGTCTGTGATCCCATTCCCTCGGTGTATATCATCATCACCCACTGGATCGTGCCTAATCAACCCCTCCGGTTTCTCCCCGGGACGCTGTCGATACCAGTGCATGTAGTAACTTCCAACCTTTCTGCTCTGCATCCGACACTCCAAGCGAGCCGTTTGTCCCGCGGAGACAGGACCGGACATTGATGTCTGATTGAGAACTGGGACCGCGAGGATACCTGCGATGAAACAGAGTAAGTGAAGTCTGAACGCGCTAGATACGCGCTAGAAAATCAGCGGCAATCGCAATTTACAAGCAATGAGACACTCACCTGATAAGTGGACCAGTAGAGCCCAGAGGAGAGGCAGCACACGGGACATTATTACGGATAGAGCAATGTTTCGACCGACTCGTGCACTGTTCTACAAAGACAGGGAGCGACTCCGGTTTCAGCTTCTGCAAACCGACGGCCCCTGGTCTGTTTATTAACCGGGATGTTCATGAGTGGGAAGTGCCAGGGAAAGGATGGGGCGGAGACAGACCGCCCGACTGTTGGAATCTGAGAATCGCGACCTCACTTATCTTCAAAACCTTAACTTCTCACTTCCAAATTGTTTCAGTTTCATTTGTGTCACATATACAGTCCTGTAGAAGTTAGTAAAGACTCAGTTGAAACTGATTTTAGATGTCTATATCGGCAGATGTTGTCTGTAACAACAGAAAGCAGTCGGCTCCATCGATTCTGCCCCAATAATTATTGAGATCTAAACCGTTTAAGATCACAATTATCAAATCCACACAATACCAAACATTCCCCCATCTTGACGATCCCTTCGCCATCAACATACAGTGACTGTTAAACAGTAGGCACTGGATTGATTAAATTACGTTATGTAAATAGAAGGCGACCCAAAGTTTGGGATCATAAAGTTGAACATTCAAAATATGTTAATTGTAAAAGTATGTGTATGTTACCATATACTATGGTAAGATTCATTTTCCTGCAGGCATTCGCAGTAGATACTTAGAAACACAATTGATCTAGATTGTGCGGAAGAAGACAAGTTGTTCAGTAACAACAAATATACAAACAAATTGATAGATGGACGAATAAATAAATTAATAAACAACATCAGTTGTAGAGTCATTGAAAGTGTTAAATGTGTGAAAGTATTTACCCTGGCTCAGGAGCCTGAACACGTATCTGATGATAGAAAAGGCAAGCCGAAGTTTTTTCAAGAAAAACGCTCGGTTCTCTGGAGCAATTTCCCGATACATTGGTCAAACAAGAATATCCTAACCAAATGGACTGATCCCTCACTACTACTCTAAGCTACACTCCCTTTTCCACAGGGTTAACATGTGGGTCATTGAAAAATAAGGCAAGGGCATGTTTTTCATTATTGGACTCTGACGCTCTACCCCTTATCCAAGTTTTGTAGTTCTGGCTCTCTTTCCCTCTCTGTCTCTCTGTCCGTCTCACTCTCACTTTCCTTTCCCTCCCGACTTACATGTTTATAATGTTACATCAATATAGAAACATGCACAGACCCCACTTGGAGTATTGTGCTAAATTCTGGTCACCCCACTATAGGGAGGATGTGGAAACTATTGAAATGGTGCAGAGGAGATTTACAAGGATGTTGCCTGGATTATGGAGCATGGTTTATGAGATTAGGTTGAGCGAACCTGATCTTTTCTGCTTGGAGCGACGGAGGATGAGAGATGACATGCTAGAGATGTGTACACTGTTGAAAGGCATTGATCGTGTGGATAGTCAGAGGCTTTTTCCCAAGGTTGAAATGCCTAATACGAGAGGGCACAGCTTAAGGAGCTTGGGATGGGCTGCCGGCTGCGGTGGTGGAGGCAGAAACAATAGGGTCTTTTAGGAGACTTTTGGACTGGTTCATGGAGTTTAGAAAAATGGACGGTAATGGGTAACCCGAAGAATTTTCTAAGGTAAGGGCGTGTTCAGTTTAGCTCTGGGCCGAAAGGCCTGTATTAAGCTGTAGGTTTTCTATATCTCTATGTTTCTCCTTGTATATTTCGATAATTTCATGGCTGTTTTTATTTCTGCTTTCTAATGTATCCATTCTCAGCCCGAAATTTATCAATGTCTACTTTTGCAGTTGAAAAAACCATACTTGCAATAAGCTTTTCTAGTCTCTCTTGCATATCAGGCCACACATCTCCAGCGGGGTGGAGATAGGGTTAAATGCAAGTAGACATCTTTCCAGAGGTTGCGAGAGACTGGAACTAGAGGTCATGGTTCAAGTACGAAAGTTGAAGGGTTTCAGGGGAACATGTAGGGTAACGTCTTCACTCAGAGGACGGTGAGAGAGTGAGCCAACTGCCAATGGAAAATTTGGCTAAAGATCCGATTTGAAAAGTTAAGAGATGTTTAGAGAATTAATTAGATGAGAATAATACGCTGAGTGTTAGGTCGATGGGACTAGACAGGTTAATAGTTCGGCATGGACTAGATGGGATTAAGGGCCTGTTCTGTGCTGTCGTGCTCTCTGACTCTATGACACGTTGTTTTTATTTTAATCAGATCCTTCATACTCTAAGCATCTAAGCATTCTCTGAGGAGTTTTATAATCCTTTCTTTATCCTCTCACACACGACTTGGCATTTGCACGATTGTCTTTCTCGATCTTCAAATAGAGACGTCAATTATATTAAGCACTCTGCAAATTTATGGAGACCTACCTGAAGTTCCGTCAAAGGTCCAAACAGCGTCTGATCTGCTCTTCTTAAATGAACTCTTAGACAGTAAATAAGATTCCGGAATCGAGCCAGCATCCTCTCCACAGTGGCAGTCCTGCACACCAAGGCTTGTTTCATATAGGAGATAGTTTTTTTCGCACTTCAGCTCTAGAGGAAATGTCATGGTACATACTGCTGTATTCCCTACTGCAAACACTTTTAATTTGGAAGCTCTGACGCTGTGAACACTGATAACTCATTTTATGTGATTGCACACGTCTTTGTGTCAGTTTATATCATGTAAAGAATCCGATGACCATGGCTCCATGAACCAATACTGAGATGTACACGTAAGAGATTAACAGATTAACACAAGGAAAATGCTGGCAATTCTCAGCAAGTCGGGAAGCATTCATGGAAATGAGTAAACAATCAATGTTTAGGGCCAAGCGAATAAAATATAGACTTTTCCGGCAGAGATCTTCCATCAGGAGTTTCAAGGAAGATTCTCAGCCTGAAACGTTTACTCATTACTCCTTTCAAAATATGATGCCTGACGTACTGATTTCCTCCGGCATTTTGCACACTGTATTGTGAGATACCGTTGTCCTATCCGAGAGAAACACCACTTGTAGAGTTGAGCTTGGACTTACTGGGACGCAGTTGATCTGGCTGAGACTAAGATCAACGTGGCGCTGCGTGGTTTCAGAGTGGCATTCAGTAATCCTTGGGTTCCCACTATTTGTCGCTAATGTACCTGTTTTCTTCATATTCACTCTCCTGCCTTCTGCTGGGTCAGACCACTCTGGATTCAGAGTGGTTTTGACGAGTCCACGGAGCCTGTATTACCCGCTGTTCTGCAGAATCGCAAGCACCGGAGATGAACCATTTCTCTCACACTCTCTCGACGGCCCTGTGCTTTGCCCGTCTGGCGAGGCAGTATGTGCAAAGTTGTTTCAAAAAGGGGGCATCGATCATGAAGGACCCCCATCACCCAAGACATGATCTCTTCTCATTACTACCATCGGAGAGGATGTCCAGGAGCCTGAAGATAAATACTTACCATAAAAAGCAGCTATTCCCACCTTGCAATTAGATTCCCAAACGGACCCTGAACACGGTCTCGTTTTTTTAAAAATCGTTGTCTTTTGTACCACTTATTTATAGAATTATAAATATAATAGAACATTTACGTTTTTTGTATATATTTCATATTATAATTTAATATATCTAATATACACATTTATATATTATTTTAATTTGAATACATTTGCGATAGTATGTATTAGATACTTATAATTGTTCCTACGTATTGCCCTTAACTGTACTGAACCTTGCCGCAAAGCATCACATTCTACGGCATCAGACACTGATATTAAAACTGATTCTGATACTTATCCTCACACTAATGATCGATGTCACTGACAGTGGGCCCTGTGTGCGACATCACCCCTTTCGATTCTCTTGTCCATGGTTTAGTTCATCCCCACCCACCCTGCATTCCAACACCACCTGACCACAGACGGTTGCATACTGTGCAATGAATGATAAAAAATTTCTTCCAAACAAATGCTCGGCTCGTGTGATTCGGTATCAAAATTTGTCTAATGACAGCACTAGGAAGCACCTTGCCTTATTTTTATTTGTGAAATATCCTGCAGTTTTGTGTTGTGTAATGCTTTTTTTTCCAAAGATCCCCTCTCATTGGGTTATGGGAGACGGGATTGGAATCTCGAAAACATGTCATTAATGACCTGGGACAAGTTCCTTTTCATTCGATCCAGTCCTGACCGTCAGACACTGGTCAGTCCAGTTAACCCCTCCCTCATAGTGGTTCACATGGTCGAACAGTATTTATCTGTAAATAATGCTGATGCAGCTGTGAACTTTGTCATGTCCCACGGGGACCGGGGCGGTGTTGGCACAGCCTTTATTTAGCGACATTTAATCAAATCAATGCTGCTTCTACTTTGTTTGTGATCCGATGCAGGTGGCGCGGTAACATGCCCTGGGGGGTGGGTGTGTGTGGAGGGTGTTGGTATGTATGAGTTATTGTGAACGTTAAAAAAGCACTCAAAATCTGAGAAACGGTATTAGCTGGAAGATAGAAATTGTGTAACTAAATCTTTGAAATATTCGTTTGCAAAAATTGACATTTGCTGTTACAAACGATGAAAATGATGAAGTGACTGTAAAATTGCAATTCTTTAAGTGATATGTTGGAAAGAGAAGAAGAGTGTCAGGGAAGAGGAGAGAGACCGAGAATGAGAAGGTGATAAGGAGGGGGAAAGGTAAAGTGTAAAGTGGGGAAGGGAATCAGAAAGAGCGAGCTGCGAATGACAAGGGACAGAGGGGTTGTGTGTGAGAGATACAGAGATAGAGAGGGAGCAAGGCAGAGAAGTGAAAGTAGAGGGATGTGAGAGAGGAAGAGGTGTATGGTAGTGCCGACTTATGTCATTATTGTGTCTGATAATGCGTAAAATGATTTCAAATCTGGACACACATGGGAATAAATGCAATCACTTATTGGACCTCCCGTACCTGTTTTTCTGTTCCCTAAGCTCATAGTTGATCAATCGCACAGATCCACCTTGCTTGATCCCTGCAGCGCTGAATCACGTTGTCCCCAAGTATCTGTCTTTCCCAGGCTGGAACCTGCTGAGCAACCGAACATTTACAGAGCTCTGTGGAGAATGTTCCATAGATGCACAGCCTCTGACTGATTTGGGTCACGTCACAGTAGTTCATCCTGTTTTCCATCGCTTATTCAGAGGACAGAGTCTTTGCATCCTCTTTGTAACCGAATGCCTATCAGCGTCATCGCCTCTCGTTTATCTAAATCCGTCGGTTTAGTTTCTCTCTCTCAGGGCCAGTCCTCTCTTACAGGAACGCAAGGGTCACACGAACATAGCGTGCAATTGGATCTGAAGTCAAACCTGTTGCCTGAATGGCGAGGTTTTCTCTCAACCCGGGATTAATATCTCCCGCCTTCAAAAGTCCTTGGTGAAGGCCAACATTTGTACTCCCTTACACTTGCCGTGCTTGGATGAAAAAATACCTGTGCCATGAACCAGCGCAGAAGATATTGGATCCACAACTTTATTGGTTGCCCTCAATTTAAAATATATTTTGCCCTACTATTTCAGTGTCTATACTAAATAATATTTTTAAATAGGCCTTTCTGCACCTCTGATAACGAGCTATCACACTAATACCACGTCCCTGTTTAATAACAAACGCAGTTGAATTATAGTTATACAGTACAGATTCTTTGTCCCAACGCATCAAAGTCAACCAAGTCAACTACCTCTCCTAAACGCATTTGCCAAGCACATGTCCATATGTCTTCGACCTCTGCTCCTCGTATCCAATTCCCCATACTGATCGTGTGGTCTTTACTTCCTCGGAGGACAAGACTGACACGTATGGACAGGATCCCTATCTGGCTGAATGGTGCCACATCACCATGTTATCAATCAATGGCCGCAATAGCGATAAGCTGCTTATTGACACCAGGAGGAGGAAACCAGAATCCATGAGCTAGTCCTCATCCGTGTATCAGAGGTCCAGAGGGTCAGCAACCTAACCTCCCTCGATGTTATACATTCCGGAGTATCTGTCCTGGGTCCAGCACGTAATTGACATTGCAAACAAACGAACAAAGAAAAAAGACATGCCTCTGCTTTGATAGAAGTTTGTGAAGAAACACGTGGAGGATAGGGAGATCAGTTGTACTCAGTGTTAGGACATTTCGAGATTGTGTTGGGTTTCTGAAAACACATTAAGGTGAAGATGTTTCTAGGGCTTGTCGTATACAGCCCATGTGATGGAGAAATGCATGAGAAGAGATTGCTGTTGCCTTAACCAATATATTCGTGTCCTCTCTAGCAACAGCAGAGGTCATGGAAGACTGGCGATTATGCAATGTTTTCCCGTTGTTCAAGAATAGAACAAGAGATAATCCTGGAATGTATAGCATGATGGATCTCATTTATGAATTTAGGAGCATTTGGAAAATCATGGCTTACTTCGGGAGAATCAGCAGAGTTTTGGATGGGACAGGTCGTTTCTTCTAAACTTTATTTAGTTGTTTTTTTTGCTGAGGCGACGAGGGTGATTAATGAAGGTAGAACTGTGGAAGTTATGTACATGGATTTTAGTGAGGCATTTGATAAGGTCCTTCATGGTAGGCTCATCCTGAAGACGAAGTATCAAGGGATGCACAATGAATTGGCCAGCTGGATTAAAAACCAGCTTGCCTTCAACAGATGGAGTATAGTAGTCGGGGGCCATATTCTAGCTTGAAGCCTGCGATTAGGAGCTGTACATACGATTTTCCTACTTTTATCTGGTGATGGTGATGGCTTTAAATGATGTTAATATAATGTGCATGGGCAGTGCGCAATGTGTCGGAGATTGATCCTGTTGTGAATAGTATAGCAGATTGGCAAAGAATTCAGCGGAATATAGAGCACTTGCAGATATGGGCGGAGTATAGAGCACTTGCAGATATGGGCGGAGAAATGACAGGTGGAGTGTAATGTAAAGTGTCGTACGTTGGTAGGTCAAAAGAAAAGAGGCAGTATTGATCCTTATCAGTGTTGATGAGTAGAGCGGTCTTGGGATCTAAGTTTATAGCACCCCGAATGTTGCTCCCTGATTGTGTGGCTAAGAAACCATATGGAATGTTCGCTTTTATCAGCCGATAAATTCATGAGTTCAAATGTCAGGAAGTTATGTTGCAGCTTTACAAACCTCTTGTTAGGCCTCAGTAGGAGTACTGTATACAGTTCTAGTCACAGGAAGGAAATCGAGGATTTGGACAAGGTGCACACAGGGTTTAACAGATGTTGCCTTGATTAGAGGGCATGCACGATAACGAGAGCAAATACAAATTGCCTTATTTTCTCTGGAACGCCTAAGGCTAATGGGAGATTTGATAAAGGTGCATAAGGTTACGAGCGGCATTGATAGAGTAGAAAGATAGTAACTTCACCCGGAGTTGAAAAATCTGACAGCAGACGCCATGTCTTTAATCTGAGAGGGGTAGTTTAAAAGGAGAGATGAGGCGCATGTTTCTTTGCACAGAGTTGCTGATGCCTAGAATGTAGTGCTTGTAGTGGAGGTAGAGGCAGAATTATTAGTTATTACCCCTAAACCTCAAGCTCTTGAAGAAGAGGGGATAACTTGAAACAGTTTTACTCACCCCAACAATGAAGTGGTTCCACAAACTGTGGACACATTTTCTTGATATTTAATACGTATTTATTCATTATTATAAATCATTGTTTCCTTTTTCTTTGTTGAGTTTGAAATCAGAGGACAGAAAAAGTACAGCACAAAACAGGCCCTTCGGCCCACAAAGTTGTGCCGAACATTTCTCTAACTTAGAAATTGCTGGGCTTACCCATAGCCCTCCATTTTCCGAAGCCCCATGCATCCGCCGCCAGCAACGTTGCCGGCAGCCGATTCCAGGCACAAACCACAGAGAGTAAAAAACCTACCCCTGACGTCTCCTCTGTACCTACTCCATTTCAGACCTGGGCAAAAGCCTCCGACTATCCACAAGATCAATGCCTCTCATCAACTTATGCACCTCTATCAGGTCACCTCTCATCCTCCGCAGCTCCAAGGAGAAAAGGCCGAGTACACTCAACCTATTCTCTTAAGCCATGTTCCCCAATCCAGGTAATATCCTTGTAAATATCCTCTGCACGCTTTCTATGCCTTCCACATCCTTCCTGTAGTGAGGCGACCAGAACTGAGCACAGTACTACGTGGGGTCTGAACAAGATCCTATATTGCTGCAACATTAGCTCTTGGCCCCTAAATTCATTTCCACGATTGATGAAGGCCAATACATCATACGCCTTCTTAACCACAGAGTCAAACTGCGCCGCAGTTTTGAGCAACTCAGACTCCAAGATCCCTCTGATATCCCACACTGCCAAGAGTCTTACCATTAATACTATATTCTGCCATCATATTTAACCTACCGAAATAACCCACTTTACACTTATCTGGGTTGAACTCTATCTGCTACTTCTCAGCCCAGTTTTGCATCCTATCAATGTCAGCTCTCCACACGATCCACAACAAGCTTACTAACCCATCCCTCCACTTCTTCATCCAGGTAATTTCTAAAAATCACGAAGAGTAAGGGTCCCAGAACAGATGGCTGAGGCTCACCACTGTTGGCCGACCTCCGTGTAGAATATGACCCGACTACCACCACTCCTTGCCTTCTGTGAGGAAGCTGGTTCTGAATCCACTAAACAATGTCCTCTTGGATCCCATGCCTCCTTACTTTCTCAATAAATTAAGGAGTTACCTTGCATCGTAGCGTTAAATTAATTTACTTGTCTCCTACCGCTCAGGTTATTACTAATTCTCAAATGTCTAAGCCCTTTAAATTACAGTGGGGAAATAGACAAGGTTGCCCTCTTAGTCCTTTACATTTTACTTTAGCTATAGAACCCTTAGCAATAGCATTTCAAGAATCTAAGGACATTTCTGGCATACTAAGGGAAGGTATGACTCATAAAATTTCGTTATACGCTGATGGTATTTTACTTTTTATCTCTAACGTCGAAACTTATTTACCTTCGGTTCTTTATTTAATTTCCCAGTTTAATTATTTTTCAGGATATGAGCTGAACTTACATAAAAGTGAGCTATTTCCTTTAAATGACCTAATGTCGTCAATGCCAAATTTCCGTTCCAAGTTGTTACAAATCAATTTACATATCCAGGTGTAACAATTACTAAAAAATTCAAAAATTTATTTCAAGAAAACTTAAACCCTTTATTGAATTATGTGAAAAAGACGCTTTCTAAATTGTCTCCTCTTTCTTTATTCCTAATTGGCCGAATTAATTCGATTAAAATGAAGATTCTTCCTAAATTTTTATATCTTTTTCAGGATTTACCTATTTTTATTCCTAAGACCTACTTTGATACTTTAGATTCAATTTTAACATCTTGTATTTGGAATAATAAACAAGCTCGTTTAAGTAAAGTTTACCTACAAAGAAATAAAGAGACGGGTGGATTAACCTTACCCAATTTTAGGTTTTACCTATAGGGATTTAGGATTTTAGGGCTGCCAATATAAGGAATATTACTTTTTGGTCCTATTATATTTATCGTAAAAATTGGCCCTCATGGGTCTCCTTAGAAGTTAATTCTGTAAAAAATTCCTCTATTGCCTCTCTTCTTAGATCATACTCTTTTTTTCAGCAAATAAAGTAACAGATAATATAATTGTTAAGCAACGTTTAAGGATCTGGTCTCAATTTAGAAAATTTTTTGGTTTAGCGAATTTTTCATTCTCATCTCCCAATCTCCTTAATTTTTTTTATCCCTTTCATGACTGACAAAGTCTTTAAAGATTGGGATGAACTAGGTATTAAGTGTTTTTGGGACCTATTTATCTCAGGGTCTCTTGCTTCATTTGACCAATTGTCAACTAAATTTGCACTGCCAAAAACAAATTTTTACAGATACCTTCAAATTAGAGATTTCTTACGTTTCTAATTAACTACTTTTCCTATAGATCCTGATAAAATTTACTGGACAATCTTTTAAATTTAAAACCATTTGTTAATGGCTCTATTACCGGTATCTGTAAATTGTTGATTGATCCTAGACAAGACTTTTTAGATAAAATAAAAAAAAAGCTTGGGAGGATTACCTAAACTGTCAGATTTCTGATGAAAGATGGAATAAAATCCTTAAACGGGTTAATAAATCATCTTTCTGTGCTCGTCATTCTCTTCTACAATTTAAAGTGGCTCATAGGGCTTACATTTCTAAACAGAAGCTGTCCAGTTTTTATCCGAACGGTTCACCACTTTGTAATAAATGCAACTCTGCCGATGCCTCTGTAATTCATATGTTTTGGTTTTGTCCTAAAATTGAAAAGTTTTGTCGGGAAGTATTTCATACCTTCTCACAATCTTTTAGGGTCCAATTTGACCCAAATCCCCTTACCGCCTTGTTTGGTATTATTGCAAATGAAGATATAACTTTAAATGCTCCTAACCTACAGGTTTTAGTTTTTACTTCTTTTTTTAGCAAGGAGAGCAATCTTGCTTAAAAGGAAGGAGTCTACCCCTCCTACACATCTTCAATGGCTAAGTGATATTATGTCTTATTTAAATTTAGAGAAGATCCGCTGCTCAGTCTTAAATTCGAAACTATCTTTTTACGATATCTGGGGACCTTTCCTAAATTACTTTTCCAATTTATAAAGCCTAACAGTGCACAGACTTTTATGTATATTTCTATCTTCTCCTCTTAAGCGAATATGTTTTTTTTTCTAATTATCCATTATCATCCATCAGCTTTTTTCTTTGGTAGTTGGTAGGGGGTTGACTTTTTATATAAAAATTTCTTTTATAATGTATGACCTATCTTTAAATTTTTGATTACCGTGTGGTATACCTTTATGTGATATGCTATAACATTTTGATCAATTTTATTACAGTATATGAATGTACACACTTTATGTTGAGATGCATCAATGTGTTGCATTCTGTAAATCTTGTTTTATCTTCTGAATAAAAATACTGAAAAAGAAAAAGAAATGCCTTGCTGAATTCCATATACACTACATCTGCTTCCCTTCCTTCATCAATGTGTTTGTCACATTTTTTCCGGTCCATATACTTAAACAATTTTTTTTTGTAAATGACAAAATCGAGCCTGCCTCTACCACTTCTACTGGAAGCTCGTTCCACACAGCTACCACTCTCTGAGTAAAGAAGTTCCCCCTCGCGTTACCCCTAAACTTTTGCCCCTTAACTCTCAACTCAGGTCCTCTTGAATGAATCTCCCCTACTCTCAATGGAAAAAGTCTATCCATGTCAACTTTATTTACCCCCCTCATAATTTTAAATACCTCTATCAATTTCCCCCCTCAACCTTCTACGCTCCAAAGGATGAAGACATAACTTGTTCAATCTTTCTCTGTAATTTAGGTGCTGAAACCTAGGTAACATTCTAGTAAATCTCCTCTGTACTCTCTCTAATTTGTTGACATCCTTCCTATAATTCGGTGACCTGAAAAGTACATAATACCCCAAATTTGGCCTCCCAATGCCTTGTACAATTTCAATATTACATCCCAACTCCTATATGCAATGCTGTGATTTATAAAGGCCAGCATAACAAAAGCTTTCTTGACCAACCTATCCACATGAGACTCCACCTTCAGGGAACTATGCACCATTATTCCTAGAATAGTCTGTTCTACTGCATTCCTCAACGTCCTACCATTTATCATGTATGTTCTATTTTGATTATTCCTAACAAAATGTAGCACCTCACACTTATCAGCATTAAACTCCATCTGTCATCGCTCTGCCCACTCTTCTAACTGGCCCAAATCTCTTTGCAAGCTTTGAAAACCTACTTCACTATCCACAACGCCAGCTATCTTAGTATCTTCAGCATACTTACTAATCCAATTTACCACCCCATCATCCAAATCATTAATGTATATGACAAACAGCATTGGACTCAGTACAGATCCCTGAGGCACACCACTATCCTGACTCCAACCTGACGAACAGTTATCCACCACTACTCTCTGGCATCTCCCATCCAGCCAACATTGAATCTATTTTACTACTGCAATATTAATGACTAACGATTGAACGTTCCTAACTAACCTTCCATTTGGAACCTTGTCAAAGGCTGTACTGAAGATCCATATAGACAACATCCACTGCTTTACCTTCGTCAACTTTCTTAGTAACCTCTTATAAAAATTCAATAAGATTTGTCAAACATGACCTTCCACGCACAAATCCATGTTGACTGCTCCTAATCAGATCTTGTCTATCCGGATAATTATGTACTATCTCTAAGAATACTTTCCATTAATTTACCCACCACTGACGTCAAACCTACAGGCCGATAATTGCTAGGTTTACTCAATGGAACTACATGAGCAATACGCCAATTATCCGGCACCATTCCCGTTTCTAACGACATTTGAAATATTCCTGTCAGAGCCCCTGCTATTTCTACATTAACTTCCCTCAAGGTCCTAGGGAATATCCTGTCAGGACCCGGATCCGGACTTATCCACTTTTATATTCTTTAAAAGCTCTAGTACTTCCTCTTCTTTAATCATCATAGTTTCCATAACCATCCTGCTTGTTTCCCTTACATTACTCAATTCAATATCATACTCCTTAATTAATATCGATGAAAAGAAATTGTTCTAAATCTTCCCCATCTCTTTTGGCTCCATACACTCTGATCCTCTAAGGGATCAATTTTATCCCTCACTATCCTTTTGCTATTAATATAACTGTAGAAACCCTTTGGATTTATTTTCAGCTTAATTGCAAAAGCAAACTCTTTAGTTCTTCTAATTTCTTTCTTAAGATTCTTTATACATTATATTCCTCGAGCACCTTATTTACTCCACGCTGCCTATATTTATTGTAGATCTCTCTCTCTTTCCGATCCAAGTTTCCAATATCCCTTGAAAACCATGGTTCTCTCATACTTGTAACCATTCCTTTCAAACTAACAGAAACATAATGTTTCTGTACCCTCAAAATTTCACCTTTAAATGAGCTCCATTTTACATCCTTCCCATAAAACAAATTGTCGCAATGCACTCCTTCTAAATCCTTTCGCATCTCCTCAAAGTTAGCCTTTCTTTAATCAAAAACCTCAACCCTGTGTCCATCCTAGGCATCTCCATAATTATATTGAAACTAATGGTATTGTGATCACTGAACCCGAAGTGCTCCCCAACTCATACCTCCGTCACCTGACCTATCTCATTCCTTAACTAGAGATCCAACACTGCCCATTCTCTAGTTGGTACCTCTATGTATTGCTGCAAAAAACTATCCTGCACACATTCAACAAACTCCAAACCATCCAGACCTTTCCGTCTTCCTATTCCCCAGCAATGAGCGGCTGATGGAAAAGGCTCCAATTCTTTCCATACTCCATGCTTGGTGAACAGAACTTCTTCCTCTGTTCCTCCTTTGCAGACTGTAGACGGCGAATCCTTTTGTTATTCCACATGTAACATGTCCGTACGTTTAAAAATAAGCCCGAGTATGTATTTGCATCGAAAGGTTGCATTCTCAGTGTTGTTCACTTTTTTTTCCGCTCGTGGGCTTCCGAATGACTTCTACCTGGCCCCATATTGCTTTGTTGCTTCTTTGTATCTGCTCTGAATACCCTCTTTCACTTGGCTCAGGGAAACTGTTCAGGCATGAATTTGCTCCGCCAGCGCATCAGAGTTTAACCAAGACAGCGACGTATTGGATGGTTGCAAAAGTGATATCAGGGAAAGGTCATAGAGGAATAATACTGATCTATTTCTGTAAAGTGGAACTATTTAATTGATAGATCACTTAGTTCCACTCAATACCTGAAGGAAAATATACCATTCTCCCTTGTGACCAGAGATGAGAGCGATGTCTGAATAAGGACTTTAATAAAGCAGATAATCTGGTCTTTCAAAAAATGCCCTATTGAGTATATCACAGGAACAACCGCATACCATCAATGTGTCCACTGGTGATTTGCGTTTAGTGGGCTGTCTGCAATGCTGTTGAAAAGGCGCCGTCTCTGAAACTGCTTTGGCAAGCTGGGTTCGTCTTCAGTCTAAGACGACACTCTATCGCCACCACAGGTTGACCAGTGGAAACTGAAACACCCGGAGCCCTAATTTTTCCGTGCCGTCTCACATTTTATTACCCTTTGACAGAGAATTGTAGAAGAAAATGCCATTTTGAAATATGCCCTTAATACTCTGGAATTACTTAAGTTTATTGCAAATATTGGATCTTAGTGAGAGAAGAATTCAATGCTGGAAAAGTCAAAACTTTCTTTTGCATATTATACAAATTTTAGCACCATAATTGAATTGAATTGAATTGATGGCTTATATCCTTCACATGCCGGAGGAGTAGAATTCGTTACTAGGTAATTTGTATGTAATGTATAAATGTAGATAATTTCTGAGGAGGAATGCTTATGGATCAGAACCGTATTGAATTGTTCGTTTTATTTCCTTCATGGTTTAGTTTTCTGAAATTGCTGACTGCGACAGATGGACAGTAAAAAATCTTTGTTGGAATTTCTGAACCCCTCCCCTACATTATTGTCCTCACTCATTTATACGAGGTTTGCTATTTACATTGATAAGTCCATAAAGCGAAAGAGCAGAATTAAGCCATTCGCCCAATAGTGTGCTCTGCCATTCAATCATGGCCCGTTTAATATACCACTCAAGTTTACCTCATTAACCCACATTGACCCTATCATCTTTGATACAAATCAAGAGCCTGCAAAACCTCCGCTTTAAATATACCCAATGTTGGCCTCCAGATCCGTCCGTGGCAATGAATTCCACAGAATAATTACCCACTAGCGGAACCGTTCCTACTTCTCTCCATTGTGAAGGGATGTCCCTTTCCTCTAAGGCTGTGCTCTCTGGTCCTAGGCACTCCCAGTATATTCATAGTGGAAGGGTAGTAGTAGTGGGCAAGCTCCCACTGCTAAACAAATGCAGGGGATAAGGTGGACAAGTGGCTCCTTAAAACCAGTTGCCCCGTGCAGATTGGGGTGGTTAACCACGGATGGTAGCTCTTCTAGGAGAGGGACTCCGATTACAAACCTCTGCTGCTTGCGGCTATACCCGCTCACGGGAAAGGCATCGGGTATAAACCCGGAGGTTAAATCCGGAGTCGGCGTCACGAAGGCGACTGACTGCTGTACCCAGTACTGGCACCCAGCGATGCTGCTGGCACCAAATTGTATCGACTGTCGTCGTTCCTTTGGACCCGTCAACAACATGGAGAGGAGGGTCCAACTGCATGGGCAACAGACAGATCACTTTTATCAGTTCTGCCCTGGCTTGCGCGCTGGAGAAGCCACTCCCGTTTTGCTTTATAGCGCTGGACAAACATGGGAAGCAGCAGGTACAGGTTATGTCATAATGCTTGATTGGCGTAGAGCATGGCGCCAAGGTTTACTTCCGACGGTGGGAGAGACCATCGCGTATCACCAGACAGCTACCGCCTACATCAAGCAGGGCAGCTCCCAGCCAATAAGGTGCTGTTCCGCCACAGTCAGTTTTCTTCATTGGGTGCCTGGGGATAATGGATTATTCCACGAAACGTTGACTGTAATTACTGGACAAGACAAGAAAGACAAAAAATCGAATAAGACAACACCCCTCAAGTTGGGATGCCCGCACAGTGCTGACTGCACTTGACCAAAACCTCAAGGATATCGATGATGTGCTAAAAACAGCCGTCATTAACAGTGAGCTATCAAAGCGCAAGGCAGATAAAGCTAGAAGAAACACGTTTGATGGATTCAGGTACACTGAAGGAAAGGGACTACACCTTTTTCTAGCAGGGAAACAACCAAGACGAGCCCCACGAGCACAGAGTGGGTTTTGCTGTTAGGAACTCTTTGTTGCAAGTGGTGGAGCCACAAGAAAATGGATCAGAAGGATTTATTACTCTCCGCCTGCACACCAGTCATGGCCCAGTATCTCTCGTCAGTGTGTATGCTCCTATCTTGAACTCCACCTCTGAGGCAAAAGACATGTTCTACAACATATTAGAAGCTGTTGTCAGGAATATTCCCAGTGATGAGCATTTCGTTCTCCTTGGTGATTTCAACACCAGCCAGGGAGCCAATAACGATTCCTGGCTGTCTTATCCTGGCCACTTTGGAATGGTCAATATAAGTGACAATAGACGACTTCTCCTGGAGTTCTGCTCCTGTTACGGACTGTGTGTAACTAACTCTTATTTTCAGGTGTAGTCGCAGTACAAGGTCTCACGGTCTAAACACTGGCACCACCTAGACATGATCAATACCAGGCGCTCTTTCTTCAAGTCTGTACTATCAGCCGCTCATACCACAGTGCAGACTGCTATCCGGATCATGCTTTAGCATGCTGCAAGGTCAAACTACGTCCGAAGAAAATCCACCACTCAAAACAAACTGACAAAACTCGCATCAACAAAACAGAGATGAAACAGTCAGAAAAAGGTTGACCAGTTTGCCAAGTCAGTTCAGGGTGCTATAGCTACCTCCTGAAAAGGAGATACTGCAACAGAATGGTCATACCTTCGCGACAACATCCGCGAATCAGCACTCTCTATCCTTGAAAGAAAGACATGAAAAAGCAGTATCTGGTTTGAGGCAAAGTCCACCATCATGACCCCTGACATTGAAGCCAGGCGTGCAGCTCTCACAGAGTACAAGCGCCCACCATTCAAACAAACACTGCAGGCAGTTCGATCTTCCAGAAGCAAAGTGCAACAGACAGCAAGGCAGTGGGCAAATGAATACTGGCTCGAGCTCAGTGAGGACATTCAGACTGCAGCTGTGACAGGCAACATCAGATCGATGTGTGATGGTATCAAGAAGGACCTCGGCCCATCGCGGAGCAAGACAGCACCCGTGAAGTCATCCAGCGGTGAAATAATCACCAATAAAAGCAAACAGATGGAACGCTGGGTAGAACACTACTGTGCGCTCTACTCGAGGGAAATGTTGTTAGCTCACCCACTGATGCCAGCGATTGCCCGTCTACCAGTCATGGATGAACTCGACTCAGAACCAACCACTGAGGATCTCAGCATGGCATTTGACAGTCTTGTCCCAGGGAAAGCTCTGGCAATGATGGGATTCCTCCAGACATGATGAAACACAGCAATAGCTCATTCCTCCAACCTTTACACGAGCACCTCCGTCAGTGCTGGAAGGAAGGAACCGTACCACTGGACACGTGCGACTCCAAAATCGTCACTTTATATAAGAACAAGGGTGATAGGAGCGACTGCAACAACTACAAGGTTATCTCCCGCTCGAGTACTGTCAGCAAAGTCTTCGCTCGTGTAGCTGTGGCACGTCTACAAACTCTGGCAGAACGGTTCTATCCTGAGCCCCAATGTGGTCTTCGCGCAAGGAGGTCAACTGTCGACATGATTTTCTCACTCCGTCAACTTCAGGAGAAGCGCATGGAACAACAGAAACCCCTCAATGTCGTTTTCATTGAATTGAACAAAGCATTCGACCTTGTCAGCAGGGATGGGCTCTTTCCGATTCTCCTCAAGATCGCTGTCCCCCGAAACTCCAAAGTATCATCAAGTCATTGCATGACGACATGAGGTCTACTGTTCAGTAGGATGGCAGCTTATCAGAACCCTTCGCTATTCATAGTGGAGTCAAACAAGGAGCGTGTTGGTCTCAACATTATTCGGCATCTTCTTCTTATGCTATTGAAGCACATGTTTGGGACGTCGACAGAAGGTATCTACATGCTCACCAAGTCCAATGGGCTGCTGTTCAACCCTGCGCGGATCGGAGCAAGAAGAAAGGTGCGAAAGATCGTAATACGTGACATGCTCTTTGCCGATGACGCTGATGTAACCATGCCACCAAACAACAGCTACAAACTCTTATGGACTGCTTCTCTAAGGCATGCAAGGACTTCGGACTTACCAGCAGCCTAAAGAAAACAAATGTCTTTGCCCAGAACGTTCTGAAGACACCAGTCATTACTATTGAATATTATGATCTAGAAGTGGTCCAGGAGTTCACATACTTGTGGTCGACAATTAGCGACTTTCTCCCTCGATGCTGAAATCAATAGACGTATCGGTAAAGCAACATCGATCCTTGCTCGAGTTTCCTTGCGGGTCTAGGAGAATCCGAAACTCGCTACAAAGACCAAGACTGCCGTGTACAATGCATCCGTTATCAACACCCCCCATATGGTAGAGAGTTGGACTATCTACTCCAAACAAGAGAGGAATTCAATAGTTTTTACCTGTACAGCCTTCGTCGCATCGTCGGCATCACCTGGATAGACAAAGTCCCAAACTCGGAGGACCTCTCCTGCGCTAAACCTCTCATAATGTTCACGCTTTTAAGACAACGCAGACTGCAGTGGTTGGGCCACGTCCGTCGTATAGAGGACGTAGACTGCCAATCCTATACGGAGAACTCGCAACAGGTAAGAGGAACCCAGCTTCCCTCCAAGGACCTCTGCAAGCGCGACGTGAAAGCCTTGAAAATCAATACAGAGTGCTGGGAGGATACAGAAGATGACCGCAACAAATAGCGAGGTACTCTTCAGCAACACCTAGAGCAAGGCGAAAGAGTGATCCTGAGTCAATTTGAGGAGCAGAGAGCTAAACGGAGAGCACAGCGGACAGTGGACAATAATTCCACGACGCCCTACACATGCAGCAACTGTGGCAGAGCCTGCCGTTCCAGGATCGGCCACAATAGCCACAGTCGACGCTGCTCGACAAACCAGTGACTACCACAGGCGCAGTACACCATGGTCGACCACGACCGACGGAGGCCACACAAACACAGCAGTAAGAAAACCCTGCAGCGCTAACTGGGCTTAGGTTCTTTTTGTAGTTTCTGCCTTGTACTCTAGGGCATAGTTCTCCAAAGTCTCTCGTCACCACACAGCAAATATTTCCCAAGCTCAACGTCCACACCGACGAAAATGCTACATGTTCAGCTGTGTATGATACACATTGTATCGAAAGGACAGGCAGGTTGGCAGAAAAGTGGTTCATTTGGTAAAATGAAAATTATATTTTTATAGATGAAAGGTTCCGGAGCATAGAGGGTTGCAGATTTGTTCCTTTATTCAAGAAAGGGAGTACAGATCGCCTAGTAAATTATAGACCAAGTGAATCTTACCTCAGTGTTTGGTACGTTAAGGGAGAAGATCCTGAGAGGCAGGATTTATGAATATTTGGAGAGGCATTATATGATTAGGGATAGTCAGCATGGCTTCATGAAAGGCAGGTCGTGCCTTACGAACCTGATTGAATTTTTTGAGGATGTGACTAAACAGATTGATGTAGGTACTGTAGTATATGTAGTGTATATGGATTTCAGCAAGGCATTTGATCAGTTGCCCCATGCAAGGCTTATTCTATCACAAATAACTCTTCCAGAATTGAATTCGGAAGAATGCAAGGGATCAGCTGTGCCTTTTACATTAAAAGAGGTTGAAGAAGCCCTAGGATCACCTCAGAATAATAAATCTCCAGGAGAGGATGGTTTTCCGCTTGAATTTTATAAAAAGTTTAAAGATTTATTAATCCCTCATTTTATGGAGTTAATATATCAGGTGGAAAGAACACATAAACTTCCAGAATCTTTTTGGACAGCAATTCTAACAGTATTGCCAAAAAAGGTAGAAATCTTTTAAAACCAACATCATATAGGCCTATTTCTTTGTTGAATACGGCCTATAAAATAACAGCAAAAAATTATCTAATAGATTATCTAAATATTTACCAAAATTAATACATATGGATCAAACAGGATTTATTAAAAATAGACAATCGGCAGATAATGTAACTCGGTTACTTAGCATAATTCATTTGGCACAAAAGAGGGATGAAATGAGTGTAGCCGTTTCTTTAGATGCAGCAAAAGCATTTGATAGATTGGAATGGGATTTTTTATCTAAAGTATTGGAAAAATATGGGTTAGGAGAATCTTTCACAAACTGGATTAAAACTTTAAATACTAATCCTAAAGCTAAAGTAGTGACAAATGGCCAAAGTTCAACACCATTTCAATAAGCAAGGTCAACGAGACAAGGCTGCCCATTATCACCTAGTCTATTTGTATTGGCGATAGAACCTTTAGCTGAATTAATTAGAACTGATTCAGATATTATGTGTTTTAAAGTGAATCGGGAGAAATATAAGATTAATCTATTTGCTGATGATGTTCTGATTTATTTAACAAACCCATTGCATTCGTTGCGTAAATTACCTTTTATGTTGGAAGAATATGGGAAAATATCAGGGTAGAAAATAAATTGGGATAAAAGTGAAATTTTACCCCTGACTAAAGGAGATTACAGTCAATGTCGACTAGTAACTCAATTTA
The DNA here is from genome assembly GCF_030144855.1 of Hypanus sabinus. NCBI lineage: Eukaryota > Metazoa > Chordata > Chondrichthyes > Myliobatiformes > Dasyatidae > Hypanus > Hypanus sabinus. The sequence continues at coordinate 94,796,004 of NC_082714.1, read as the reverse complement.
GATGGCCGATAAATGGTATAAAATATTTTGTATAAGAGTTGATAACGATATAAATAATTTATATAAATTAAATTATTTGCCATTATTGAAAACAATTCAAGAAGATCCTGATAAATGGATGATGTTACCAATAATATTAGTAGGTAGAGTCAATGTTGTAAAAATGAAATTATTTCCTAGATTACAGTATTTATTCCAAACACTATCAATACAACTGCCGAAGAAGGTTTTTCAAGCGTTGAATAAAGGTGTGAGGAAGTTTCTTTGGAAAGGTAAGATGTCAAGAATATCGTTGGAAAAATTGACATGTGAATTTGACCTAGGAGGGTTACAATTCCCAAATTTTAAGAATTATTATAAAGCAAATCAACTTAGATTTATTGCATCTTTTTTGATCAAGATAAACCGGCATGGATTAGAATAGAGTTAGATAAGATAGGAGAAAATAAACTAGAAGATCTTATATATAAATGGGAATCTAAATGGATACGGGAAAAGAAAGAATCCCTTATATTAAAACATTTGATTGATTTATAGAACAAGACAAATGTTGATGATGAGGTAAAGAAATCTTTATTAGCAAGGAGACCTTTAATTCAAAATAGACTCATTCCTTTTACAATGGTTAACCAACTTTTATATAACCGGTTTCAAAAGGGAATAGATATATAGGAGATTGTTTTGAAGGAGGTATATTGATGTCATTCGATCAATTAAAGAATAAATATAAAATATCAAGTAACACTCTTTTCTGTTATTTTCAATTAAAGGGCTATTTAAGAGATAAACTGGTTCAAACAATGTTACTGCCAAAAGCTAATGAAATAGAAACTTTAATTCTAAAAGGAAAAATTTAAAAATACATCTTGTATGTATAATTTGATTCAAAAACAGACAATTAAACCAGAAATTCACAAGTCAAGACAAAAATGTGAAACTGATTTGAATACTTGATGAAACAAATTGGTGAAGACTATCTCTTGACTGTATGACAAATACAATAAATGTCCGACTTAGATTAGTATAATATAATTTTTGCATCAATTATATATTACACTACAAAAATAAATAGATTAAATCCAAATTTATCTGTTCAATGTTTTCGTTGTAATCAAGATATTGGTACTTTTTTACTCTCTACTTGGTCTTGTGCTAAAATTCAACCTTTTTGGATAAATTTAAGAGTTTTATTGGAACAAATTATCGGAATACAACTTCCACGTAACCCAGTATTATTTTTATTAGGTGATATTGAAGAGATAAAACCGAATCTCAAATTGAACAAATATCAGAAATAATTTATAAAAATTGCTTTGGCATTAGCCAAAAAGACTATTGCAGTTACTTAGAAATCGAATTCATACTTAAGTATTGATAGTTAATGGAGGATTTCATTATGAAGCCTGATTTGGATCCCAAGAGGGGAATTTGTAGAATGTTTCCGAGATGGCTTTTAGAACAGCTTCTTTATTGAGCTCGCGAGGGGATTAGAGCTTCTGCAGTAGGTGTTGTGCTATGAAATGGAATTAATTAGAGAGCTTAAGTTAAAGGAAGACTTCGGGGTCAGTGGTAGGAGAAAGAAAATTACAGGCCTGTTAGTCTGACCTCAGTGGTTCGGAAGGTGTTGGAGTCGATTGCTAAGGATGTGAATTCGGGACACTTGGAGGCACATGATAAAATAGCCCTAAGTCAGCATGGTTTCCTTCAGGGAAATTCTTGACTGGCAAATCTGTCGGAATTCTTTGAATAAAGCAGGATGGACAAAAGTTTATTATCGGATGATTTTGTGTATTCGGATTTTCAGAAGGTGCCACAGATGAGGCTGCTTAACAAGTTAAGAGCACATGTTATTAAAGAAAAAAATACCAAACTGTAAAGAGCATTAGCTGATTGGGAGGAGTGAAAGAGTGGGAATAAAATGAGCCGTTTTTAGCTGGCTGCCAGTGTCGAGTCATATTCCACCGGGGGGGGGGGGGTGGGTGCTGCGTTGGAACCGCTTCTTTTTTTACGTTACGTAACAATAATTTTGACGACGGAATTGAACGCTTTGTGGCCATGTTTACGGACAAGAGGAAGATAGGTTGGGGGGCAGGTAGGAGATATTTCTTTAGCCAGAGTGTGGTGATTCTGTGGATTTCCTTGTCACAAGCGGTATTGGAAGCTAAGTCATTAGGTATATTTAATCCTTAGTTTGCTGGGTTCTTGATTTCTTCGACCATGAAGCGACACGAGCCGAAGTTAGGAGACTGGGGCTGAGACGGTAATGGATCTGACAGGATAAAATGGCAGATCAGGTTCGACGACCAGATATTTTTTATGGTTTCATGATGGACGCTGCTTTCCTGCGACAGCGCTCGGTGTCGATGTGCTCAGTGGTGGGGAGGGATGTTCTGGGCAGCATTTATTAGTCATTGTGGGATTCTCCGTTCAAAGGCAGCTGTGCTTCCATACCAGGCCTTGATGTAACTCGTCAACATACTCTCCACCATACATGTACAGAAGTTTGTCAAAATTTTAGATGTCATGCCAAATCTTCGTAAAATTTTAAGGAGGTAGAGACACTACAGTGATTGCAATTACGTGCCCGGCCAGGACAGATACCCCTGAAATAATAACTGAGAAAAAAATTAAAGTTGTTGAACGTTTCTACCCTTCATGCCTCGATGAAGGTTGGTTCATTGATCTCTACTTCTCTCTCTTCCTGAATTCCGTTCTTTGTGCTTGATGATGGTGGTGAGATGTTGTAACTGTGGCACCACTCAGCCATATTTTAAATATCTCTCCTAAATACTGATTCGTTACCACCTTTGATTCGGTCAACGACAGTGCTGTCATCAGAAACTGAAACATGGCATTGGAGCTCTGCTTTGCCTCACAGTCATAAGTATAAAACGAGTCAAGCAGGAGGTTAATCGCACAACCATGTGGTGCACCTGTGCTTTTGGAGATGGTGCAGCAGTTGCCGTTGCCAAATTTGAACAGACAAGGGTCTTCAAGTGAGGAAATCGAGGATCCAATTGCACAACAAGGTATCGAGGCCTAAAATTTAAACTAATTGATTATATTTGATGAGATGATAGTATTGAATATCGAGCAATAGACGATAGAGAGCATCCAGATGTGTGCACCTTTGTTGTCCAGATCGTCTAGGATTGAGTTAATTACTGATGAAATGGCATCTACTATGGACCCGTTGTGCAGATGTGTCAACTGGAAGTGATTAAAGTCGATTCTTATGCAGAACCTGATATATTTTATCATCAGATTCTCAAAAACTCTTAATCACAGGGAATGTAATTTCTAATATACGGTAGTTATTTAAGTGGGTCACCACGTTCTGCTTAGCTCCCAGTGTGATTGAAGACAGCCGATTGAAGGTTAACTATATCGGTGAATATGCCATCCAACTGATATGGATAGTTCTTTAGGACTCGGGTAGGTAGACCATCTGGGCCGGATAATTTCCGTGAATTCACACTCGTGAATTACACTTTCACGTCGTCTCAGCAAATGAAATTACAGGGTCACTGCGATGGATTTCCTGAAGCTGTCCCCATATTTGGACGATGAAATCGAGCATGGAAGGCATTGAGGTTATCAGGGAGCGAATTCTTTTGTCACCTATATATCTTAGTTTCTCTTCTTCTAAGGAGTAACAGCACTCAAAACAGCTCGACATAGCTGTCGGCATCCTCCAGTGATTCACATTTAGTTCGAATAAACCGCTATGCTATGACAAAAGCTTAAAATTAGTTTGATTTGATACAAATATGTGGAAAATATCATGACATGGATAAAACTCCAGAAATCTCTCCAAATGAGGTTTTTTACCTTTTCGTTGGTGTGGGAACATTTTCTGCTGTACTGATGTATCTGGAACCTTGGTCTTCAGCCTGTGCTTGCATGGAGGTCGCAGACGGTCGGCCAAGTGATCTGATGTCTCGAAATGCGGTCTAGGGTTGGAACGGTTGGAATTCCTTATTTTAACTCATTCCTTATTATAGAATGTTGGGAATGCTGCTGCACCTTTGATGTTAATGATAAATGTGCTGAGATTTCTTCAATAGCCCTAGCCTGTTTGAAGTCATCGACTATGATCTGAAAAACGTCGGGGTGGACCGTGTCTTGTTTGGCGATAGCAACATTCGATATCTCGACCGTTTGATTAATGTCAACTTTTGGCTGCATGGAAACTGCGCTCAGGAGCACGAAGAAATACTCCCTTGATAAGTAGAATGGTCAGCACTGAATCGTTAGATGATCCCGTTGGGAGGGACTAGAAGAAAATAAAACGGCCAGCTCCGTGTGCCACCGAGAGTTTATCCTGCAACACAGACTCTCAAATTTTGCCTCTCCGAATCTGCAGTCCGTTCCACCCTCTGTATCGAGAATCCGGTGGGTCTTATACCTGATTTCCTTCCGATACAGCAATCTTGCCTTTAGGTCCTCGGTCTTGTTCTGCAGCGAATGTACATTTGCTAACAAGGAGCTGGCTGGAGGACCGCTCATTGCTTGGCAGTTCAGTCTGGTCTGGAGTCCACCCCTCCCCCTTCTCTTCCGGCCATGACCATGTACCTTCGTCCGCTTAAAACCGCCATTCCTGCATGCTTGAGAGTTATGTCTGCTCAGTCCTTCAGAAGATCATGAGATCGGCAGTTGAGGAAGGTTCAAAAGGACGTTGTTTAAAGGCGAATTTCAGGCTGTAGATGTCAGTGAGAGTAACTCAGAAGACGTATATTTAGAAGGTTTGTAAGCAGCCTATTACATAGAGCATAGAATTGACACAAAACACATGACATAATATTACTAGAAATTAATTAACATATAATAAAACAGATTCAAGAAGACTGAGTTTTAGTATCAGGTGTATTTACGACAGAAATTAAAACGTAAACAATGTAACGTTATAGGCGCTTCCTAAGTGAAGAGACCTGGGTGGTGACAGGGAGTTCAGTCGTCTCACGGATCGGGAGAGCAAGTTGTTTCCCATCCGAACAGTTCTTGTCCCAGTGCTGAAAATGCCCGATTGTAGGGGATTAAAAGAACGGGTAACAGGCGGTGAAGAGATGCGAACGCCGCTTGTTTTAACTGTTGAACCTTGTCTACTGACTATATTCCGGCGAATGGGTGAATTCTACCTTCACCACATCATTCGTGCTCACCTTTCCAATATGAGATCTGAACTGTTTATATTCAGTATCATTATTAGTTCAGTATACCATAATATTTAGTTTGCATATTGCCGTTGTAGTTGACATGTAGAGGTAATGCCGATGTGGAAAATAAATTTATATCTCGACATCCACGAAGGGGGTCAGGATGGAGCGTTCTCATGATATGGTGAATTTAACCGACTGTTTTACAATGTTTCCGCTGCATATTGGGCATGGAAAGTCGACTCTTTATTCCTTTCCATTCCTCCAGCAATTTGTGATTTTATGTGAGTGTTTCTTTAGATTTCCGGTATTTTCAAAATTTCTTTTGTTTCCAGGTTTCTACGTTGTCAGGGATACAAACCTGTGCAATAATCGCCTCTGTAAAATGGGATCAGATCCAGCTGGAAATACCACTCAGTCCTTTTCAGTGAAACACACTTACGGAGCATCAGCCAGCTCACAATCACTGCGTACCTTGGTTGGAATCCCCTTCTTCTTCTAAAGAAACCCGTTAAATATTTATCTGTTTATAAGCTTGGATTTGTACCACTCTGTCCCTGCCCTCGGGTATTGTAAGATGTGCTTATCGCTGCCGTTCCATCTACACCCCCACCTTCAAAGCAACCCTAACAGATTTCCGCAGTTAACGTAGTGAATGATTTGTGCGAAATTTATCTAAATTTTCTGTGAGTTCATGGGCCTGTTAAACACACCCGTCAACTCAGTCATACTCAGTCTATTAATCAGGCAGGATTTAACTTAAACTTGTGCACACGGGGTCTTTTGTCATCTCGCTCTTGTTCCCGGTTCAGCAACTCTATTTCATGTGATTAATAGACAGACCTTAAGCCCCACAACACTAGGTTCAGTAACAGCTATTGCCCTTCAAACATCAGACTACAGGAACAATATGAATGACTTCAAAACCCAGAACTCTGAACTGATTCCAAAACTTATGGTCTCACTTTCAAAAACTCTACAACTCATGTCATGAGTGTTATCTATGTATATATCTACCCATCTACCTATCTAGCTATCCATCCAGCTACCTATGTAAAATATTTAATTGTGGATTTTCATTGATTCTATAGTATATAGTATTTCTGTTAAACTCAAAATGTCCACAACAAAATGAATGTCAGGGTGGTAGACATATCTGTACTTTGTTAATAAAATTACTTTGAATTTTGACGATAACGTCACGCTAACTGGCGGGGATTTTCCAATGACTGAGACGGGATACTCAGTGAACTGGTGGGTCAGTAAAGGAAACCGGAACTGAGAGGACAGGTCCACATTGATCATATTGGTTGATGGAGTGGGAGGAAAGTGTTGAATGGTCTACTCTGGTTTCTGTGTGTTGATGTAAAATGTTCACTTGCCCAGTCCTTTAAAACATTCCCTCGCGGAGGTTTTGTGTACGGGATCGGATAACATGTCTAAGGGGTGACAGATATGAAATGGAGCAGATACCTACACCCTGATTAGAACAACGTCGACCATAGATAGTCAGACGTTACTGAAGGTAATTTTCTGAGTCTCCTGGGAGGTTATATGCTTGTGTGCTCGTGTGTGTACCGGCTGGGTGGATGGGGGGGGGGGGGTAGTATGCGTTTGACGTGGAATAGAGGTGTACAAAGAGATCATTTGGTCTTTGTGGTGGAACTAAGAGAACAGATAACATCAGGTGTAGAGAATGGCTAAAGCTCGAGTAAGCACCTTTGCAGCGTAACTATCTCATTCAAGATCAGCATATAGCCAAAATACAGTGAGAAATTTGATCTCCCTGACACAATGATGGTACGAAATTAAGGGCAGATGAACAGGACGACATGGAAGAGAAATTCCCTGTGATGGTGGGAGATTAACGAAGACGGAAGAGGCCAGCGCAGGACAGAGAGATCTGCTTTGACCAGGAACGGTGGAATAAGATTACTGAGTGGATTTGAGCGTAATTCTGTGTGACTCGGCTTGCAGACGGCTCGTTATCTGCCAGCAATCTCCCGCGAGTAAAGACAGACCATGATAAACCAACCAGTAGTTACATCTTTACTAAGAGTTGTGATACACAAGATCCAATCATAACACAGTCACAGGGAGATCGCTACATTCTACACACAGCAGAAATCAGACTCAGCACAGTGGATATAATTTTCCAGATAATTACGTGTTGCAAAAGACGGGCAGTCTTCGCGCTAGCTGAACATTTGTTTTTTCCCAGATGCGGATATTAATGAAGAATTGCATTACACAACGCTGCTGCACAGTCCCAGTCAGTGGAAGCAATACACGTGTGCTGTCAACTGGCGCGGCCTCACTGCGAACAGACCAACGAAGAGATGGTGTGACGCAGAGGCGAGCTCAGCGAGCTGTGGCTCACGCTGCAGGAATAACTGGAACCTTTTTCCCAGGCAGCGGGGGGAACCCGCAGGTAGCTGATCAGCCTGTAGGACTGGTCGGTATCCAGTGACGCGGTGCCCGTTGTCACCCCGTTCTCAGTCTCCACGTTATCCACGCTCCAGCGAAGCGCTACAAAGCCCGGCTTAAAACCGCTCACCAGGCAGGACAGAGTAGCCGAACCCGAGCCGGTCTCCTCCGGGGAAGGAGGGAGCAGGAGAACCGAGGGCCTGCGGGACTCGCTACCTGTGTGTGAGAGGGGAAACGGAGTGGAAGTGAAACAATATTAATTTGTGGACTATCGTAACTCGAGGATAGAAAACTCCGCAGCGAATAATCAGAAGCTACCGAGTACTGAGGCAAACGATGAAAAGTGTGGCGGAGGATGTAATCATTCCATCAGTGGACAAAGCGTCAGTGAGGAGTTTTCCAGATTAATCACAAATCCTAAATGAATTTTAACATCCACTGTCTTCCCGGGTGGGGAAGTCCGGGCCCCACCAGAGATGAGTAAGGAGACTCATTCATACCACTCACCAGTTCCTGCACACGGTTCTCCCCGCTTACTGGTATTTCTGTAGATTCGTGTTTAATAATAATTTACTAATAATTCTTCAGATCCTTAACTGGGAACGTGAATTGACGCATTTTATGTTTGAGGGAGCTCTACAAACTTTAGATTTCGAACCTAGTATCCTCTGTAGCAAAGCTTTCCCGATTCCCAATAAACAATTACCATAACTCCGGACCCCATTATTATGAGCAAATGCGGTGCTGCTGGTCCCTGTGCCGAGCGAATTCCTCATTGAATTCGCCCCATCCCCCTCCCCGATTTGGTGCACTTCGGAATGTCCAAATTTCCTCGCCCAGTGGTGGCCGAGGAAATGGCGGAAAAGAAGAGTGGGCCCCTGAGCTGAACAGAAGTGAGGAAACAAGAACAGTTCAGGTTAGACTGTGATTACCTGCCGGGCATCTGCAAACCCAACCTGTCTCGCTCCTCCCTCTGACTAGAGCGCTAGTTTTCCAGCATTTTTTCTGCACTATACCTTAAAATATCTGCAGTTTTCCTTACTTGGTCGTGCCGTTGTTGAAATTTTGAACTTGAGGCAGTCAATTCTGAAGCCCTTGACTACCATTTATAGCAGTTCTGAATATTGGGGAAAGTTTTGGGGATTGAGTGGGACTGGTTCCGATTCCGACAGTAATAGACCCGGGTTCAGTGTTAAATGGGGGACATTACTTGATCGATCTGGTCACCCACCACCCCAGACTGTTGCATTCGAATTCCGATATGTAGCCTGTGCATAAATACCATGAAATTTAATAATGGCTCGTTAGAGGTACCGAATGGGCTCCTATTCCTATTCGAGACAGGGCAATCATCCCCACGGCATAGAGATGGCATCATTATTCCCTGCATGGCTTTTTCCACAGCTGTGGGAAATAGGAGGGACTATGATGTGAATTCCTTGGAATGAGCGAGTCACTTACTCTTTATATCCAGGATAGTGCCTGGACCGAAGATAAATCCATCATCCCATGCTGAACAGTAATAAACAGCGGAGTCCTGTGGCTCCAAGCTGCCGATGGTCAGGATGTGAATGTTGCTGGAAGTGTCTCTGGATGCTTGGAAACGTGTTGTGATCCCACTCCCTCGGTGTATTTCATTATCCCTCTCGTTATCGTGCGTAAGCACCCACTCCGGTCTCTCCCCGGGACGCTGTCGATACCAGCGCATGTAGTAACTTCCAATCTCTCCGTTCTGCATCCGACACTCTAAGCTGGCCGTCTGCCCCGCGGAGACAGGACCGGACATTAGTGTCTGATTGAGGACTGGGACAGCTAGGACACCTGCGATGAAGCAGAGTAAGTGAAGTCTCACCAATCTTTTAATACGCGATAGAAAATCAGCGGCAGTCGCAATTTTTCAGCAATGAGACACTCACCTGATAAGTGGACCAGGAGAGCCCAGAGGAGAGGCAGCACTCGGGACATTCCTCCGGACAGAGCAATGTTCCACCGAATCGCGCACTGTTCTACAAACACAAGGAACGGCTCCGGTTGCAGCCTCTGCAAACCGGTGGCCCCTGGTCTGTTTTTTTTAACGGGTATGTTAATGAGTGGGAGGCGCCAGGGAAAGGATGGGGCGGAGACAGACCGCCCGACAGTTGGAATCTGAGAATGGCGATCTCACTTATATTCAAAGCCTTAACTTCTTACTTCTGAAATGTTTCAGCTTCATTTGTGTCACGTATCCAGTCCTGTCGAAGTTAGTAAAGACTCAGTTAAAACTGATTTTAGATGTCTATATCGGCAGATGTTGTCTGCAAAAACATAAAGCATTCGGCACCATCGATTCTGCCCCAATAATTATTGAGGTCTAAACCGTTCAAGGTCACATTTATCAAATCCGCACAATACCTAACATTCCCCCATCTTGACGATACCTTCGCCATCAACTCGCAGTGATGACTATTATACAGTTACCATTGGATTGATTAAATTACGTTATTTAAATAAGATGCGACCCTAAGTTTGGGATCATAAAGTTGAAAATTCAAATTAAGTTAATTGTAAAAGGCTGAGATTCAATTTCCTGCAGGCATTCGCAGTAGACACTTAGAAACAAAATGGAGTCAAGTAAAACACGCAAAAACGAAGACGGACATGCAACCATTGTGCCGAAGAAGACAAATTGTGCAGAAACAACAAATACATAAATAAATTGACAGATGGAAGAATGATTATATTAATAATCAATATTAGTTGTAAATTCATTGGAAGTGTTGGATTGTGTGAAATTATTTAACCTGGCACAGGAACCTGAAAACGTATCTGATGATACAAAAGGCAGCTGGAAGTTTTAAAAGAAAAACTCTCCAGTTCTCTGGACCTAACCTGAAATGTGGAAATCTCAATCAAATCGTCTGGTCTTGTACTAGCACCCTAAGATACACTCCCTTTTCCACAGGATTAACGAGTATGCTATGTGGGTCATTCAGAAAGAAGGCAAGGGTGTGCTTTTCATTATTGGACTCTCACGCTCTATCCCTTATCCAAGTTTTGTAGTTCTGGCTCTCTTTCCCTCCCTGTCTGTCAGTCTGTCTGTCTCTCTCGCTATCTCACTCTCACTTTCCTTTCCCTGCCGACTTACATATTTATAATGTTATAGCTATGTAGAAACCTGTTCAGACCCCACTTGGAGTACTGTGCTCAGTTCTGGTCACCCCGCTATTGGAAGGATGTGGAAAAGGTGCAGAGGAGAGTTACAAGGATATTGCCTGGATTATGGAGCATGCGAATAGGTTGAATGAACTGACCTTTTCTCCTTGGAGCGACGGAGGCTGAGAGGTGACCTGATAGAGGTGTATAAGATGATGAGAGGCATTGATCGTGTGGATAGTCAGTGGCTTTTTCCCAGGGCTGAAATGGCTAATACGAGAGGGCACAGATTTAAGGAGCTTGGAAGCAGGTACAAAGGAGATGTCAGGGGTAAATTTTTTTACACTAGGAGCGGCGAGTGCTTGGAATGGGTTGCTGGCGACAGTGGTGAAGGCGGATACAATAGAGTCTTTTAAGAGGCTTTTGGATAGGTACATGGAGCTTAGTAAAATAGAGGGATATATAACCCTAGGTAATTTCTAAAGTAAGTACATGTTCGGCGCAGCATTTTTCTACATGGTCTTGTGACATTTATTACCTTTGACGTTTTAGAGATTGAAATCATTTCTTGTGCAAGGTGTGGTTATTGTTCGAGGTGAATCAGTGCAGGAATGACTCAGGACTCGCCAACTTTATTTTGCGGAATCACAAATCACATTCCCTAATTCGGAAATCGGGATTAGGGATTGAAACTGATAGTCACACTGCCTCTAAATCACGTTCAATCTGCCCAAATAAAGCGAAATACTTTGCGCCATACTCAAGCACATCTAGTGGAAAGTGAGTAATAGCCTCACCACTGTGACACACAATTATCACTCGCAATCGCCTCTACTTCTTTCTCGCTCTGTTTCTTTCTTTGTTCCTCTCTCTGACACGCTGTAGTTGCTGTTCTTACAATTATTACCTTTAAATTTGACTGCCTAACTGTGCAGATTGCAGCCTGTTGGAAGGGTCCCACCTCTCCTCCCTCGATCTATCTTTCAGTCTTTCTCTTTTTATTCTTTACTCTCATTCTTGTTCTGTATCATTCTCCTTTCTCACTTGAGAGGTGCATTTGTATTTAGTATCATTCAGTCTGTGAATGCTACAATACATTGAACTCTGGAACATATGAGCAATCGCATCCTCGATCAAAAGCTTAATGAATGTTGGCTTTCAGGCTTCTTCAAAGCCAACTTCTTCCAAATGCTGTCGCATTAAGCATTCCAGAATCCAGCCAGCATCCTCTCCGCATTGGTAGTCCTGCACACCAAGAATGATTTAATATTGAAGATACCTTTTTATCGCACTTCTGGTCTAAAGTGGCATTTGGCTCTGTTGAACGTACTTAGTGGTGTAATCCCTACTGTAAGCACTTTCAATTTGGAAGCTATGACGCCGTGAACAGTGCACACATCTTTGTGCCTCTTTGTATCATGTAAAGAGTCCGCTGACAATGGCTCGCGGAACCAACACTGTGAAGTACACGTAAGAGAGGTTGAATATGCTGGAAATCGAGAGTAACACAAGAAAAATGCTGGTGTTTCTCAGCAAGTCAGGCTGCATTCATGTAAATGAGTGAACAACCGACGTTTCGAGCCAAGCGAATAAAATGTTGACGTTTCTGGCAGAGATCTTCCATCAGGAGTTCTGAGGAAGGGTCTCAGACTGACACGTCGATTCATTACACTTTTCAAAATATGATGTCTAACCTGCTGATCTTCTCCCGCATTTAGTGCATGTTATTGTGAGATACAGTTGTCCTATCCAAGAGAAACACCACTTGTAGTGTTGAGCTTGGGCTTACTGGGACTAATGTTTTGCTGGGTCAGACCACTCTGGATTCAGAGTGGTTTTGACGAGTCCACGGAGCCTGCATTACCCGCTGTTCTGCAGAATCGCAGCAGAAGTGGAAATGAACCACTTCTCTCACACTCTCTCCCCGGGCCTGTGCTTTACCCGGCTGGCGAGGCAGTAGGTGTAAGCTGCTTCAAAAAGGTGGCATCAATGATAAAGGACCCCCATCACCCAAGATATATTCTCTTCTCATTACTACTGTAGGAGAGGATGTCCAGGAGCCTGAAGATAAACCCTTAGCATTTAGTGAACAGTTTTCCCCACCTTGCCATTAGATTTCAAAACGAACACTGAACACTATCTAATTTTTAAAAATCTTCGTCTTTTGTACCACTTATTTATGGAATTATAAATAAAATAGGTAATTTGCATGTTTTATGAATTTATTTATATAATAAGTTAATATATCTTATATATAAAATACATTAATTTTATTACCAAATTATCAAATACTACACAAGAGAGAGGATGTGCTGGAACTTTTGGAAAGCATGAAGTTGGATAAGTCGCCGGAACCGGACGAAATGTACCCCAAGCTATTGTGGGAGGCAAGGGAGGAGATTGATCTTTGTATCATCAATGGGGATGGGAGAGGTTCCGGAGGATTGGATGGTTGCGGATGTTGTTCCTTTATTCAAGAAAGGGAGTAGAGGTACCCCATGAAAATATAGACTAGTGAGTCTTACCTCAGTGGTTGGTTTGTTGATGGTGTAGATCCTGAGAGGCAGGATTTATGAACATTTAGGGAGTATAATATGATTATGAGTAGTCAGCATGGCTTTGTCAAGGACAGGTCGTACCTTACGAGCCTGACTGAATTTTTTAAGGATGTGACTAAACACATTGATGAACAGTAGATGTAGAATATATGGATTTCAGCAAGACTTTTGATAAGGAGCCCCATGCAAGGCTGATTGGGAATGTAAGGAGGCATGGGATCCAAGGGGAAATTGCTTTGTGGATCCAGAAAGGCATAGAATGGTCGTAGACGGGTCATATTCTGCATGGAGGTCGGTAACCAGTGGAGTGCCTCAGGGATTTGTTCTGGGACCCTTACTCTTCCTGCGGAGGGCTGTCAAAGATCATGGCGGGACTTTGATAAGATGCAAAACTGAGCTGACAAGTGGCAGATGGAGTTCAACCCAAATAAGTGTGAAGTGGTTCATTTTGGTAGGGCGAATATGATGGCAGAATATTGTATTAATGGTAAGACTTGGCAGTGTGGAGGATAAGAGGGATCTTGGGATCCGAGTCCATAGGGCACTCAAAGCAGATACGCATTTTGACTCTGTGGTTAAGAAGGCGTATGTTGTATTGGAATTCCTCAATCGTGCAAATGAATTTAGGAGCTGAGAGCTAATGTGGCAGCTATATAGGGTCCTGGTCAGACCCCACTTGGAGTACTGTGCTCAATTCTAGTCGCCTCACTACAGGAAGGAGGTGGAAGTCGTAGAAAGGGTGCAGAAGAGATGAACAAGGATGTTGACTGGATTGGGGAGCATGCCTTATGAGAATAGGTTGAGGGAACCCGGCCTTTTCTCCTTGGATTGAAGGAGGATGAGAGATGGCCTGATAGAGGTATACAAGATGATGAGAGGCATTGATCGTTTGGATAGTCAGAGGCTTTTACTCAGGGCTGAAATGATTGCCACAAGAGGGCACAGGTTTATAGGGCTGGGGAGTTGGTACAGAGGAGATGTCAGAAGTAAGTTTTTATTACTCAGAGAGTGGTGTGCGAGAAATGGGCTGCTGTCAACGGCGGTGGAGGCAGATACGATAGCGTCTTTTAAGAGGCTTTTAGATAGGTATACGGAGATACCTATATAAGATAATGTGCTACAGGTAAGGCTAGTAATTTCTGAGGTAGGGACATGTTCGGCAGAACTTTGCAGGCCGAAGGGCCTGTATTGTGTTGTATGTTTTCTATGTTTCTATATTATTTTTATTTTATTGTAATTTTAATATATTTGGAATTGTATGTATTAAATATTTATAATTGTTTCCATGCTTTGCCGTTCACTGTACTGAACCTTGCCGCAAAACATCAAATTCTACGACATAAGACATTGATATTAAACCTTATTCTGATTTTTATCCTCACTCTAATGATCGATCTCACTGACAGTGGGCCCTGTGTGGGACATCACCCCCTCTCTTCTCTTATCTTGCGTTTAGTGTACCACCACCCACCGTGCATTCCGACACCACTTGTCCACAGACGGTTGCGTATTATGCAATGAATGGTAAAAAAATTCTTCCAAATAAATGCTCGGGTCGTGTGATTCTGAATCAACTTTTGTGTAATGACGACACTAGGAAGCATCTTGTCTTATTTTTATTTGTGAAATGTTATCTTATAATATCCTGCATTTTTGTGTTGTGCAAGACTTTTTTTCTAAAGATCCCCTCTCATTGGATTTTGGGAGACTGGATTGGGATCTCTAAAACGTGTCATTAATGATCTGGGCATGGTCCTTTTAATTCAGTCCTGTCCTGATTGTCAGACACTGGTCAGTCCAGTTAACCCCTGCCACATAGTGGTTCACAGGGTCGAACAGTAAGTATCTGTAAATAACACTGATGCAGCTGTGAACTTCGTCATATCCCCATGGGGAACAGGGCGGTGTTGGCACAGCCTTTATTTAGCGACATTTACTCAAATTAGTGCTGTTTATGCCTTGTTTGTGATCCTGTGCAGGTGGCTTGGTCACAGGTCCTGGGGGTGGAGGGTGTTAGTGTGGATGAGGTCTTATGAACATTTAAAAGAACTCTAAATCTGAGAAACGGTACTAGCAGGAAGATACAAATAGTGAAGTTAAATCTTTGAAAAAAAACTTTGCTGAAATTGACATTTATTATTACAAACGATGAAAATGATGAAGTGACTGTAAAATTGCAATTCTTAAAGTGATACATTGGAAAGAGAAGAAGAGTAAGTCAGGGAAGAGGGGAGAGGCGGAGGATGAGAAGGTGGTAGGTGAATGTTAAAGTGTAAAAGTGTGAAGAGAATCAGAATGACTGAGCTGAGACTGAGAAGGGGCAGAGGGTTTGTGTGTGAGATATAGAGATATAGAAGGAACGAGGAAGAGAGGAGAGAGTAGAGGGATATGAGAGAGGGAGAGGTGTAATGTGGCGCCGATTTCGTCAGCTCCGTGTCCGGTAATGTGTAAAAATCATTTCAATCCTGGACACACAAGAGAATAAATGCGATCACGTTTTGGGCCTCGCGTACCTGTTCCTCTGTAACTGAAGCTCATAGCTGATCAATCGCAGAGTTTCAACTTGCTTGATTCCTGCAACACCGAATCACGTTGTTCACAAATATCTTTCCTTCCGACGCTGGAATCTGTGGAGCAACAGAACATTTACGGAGTTCTGTGGAGAATGTTCCATAGATGTACAGCCTCTGAGTGATTTGGGCCACACCACAGTTGTTCATCCTGTTCTCCTTCGCTTATTTAGAGGATAGAGACTTTGCGTCCTCTTTGTAACCGATCGTCTTTCAACGTCCTTACCTATCAGTGTCTATAATAAATAAGATTTTTAATTGGGCCTTGTTGCACCTCGGATAAGGAGCTAACACAATAATACCATGTCCCTGTTTAATACCAAACGCGGTTGATCTACATAGTTATACAGATTGGAAACGGATCCTTTGTTCCGAATCATCAATGCCAACCAGGTTACCTACCTCTCCTAAACCCATTTGCCAAGCACATGTCCATTTTTCTTCGAAACTGTGCAGTTTTACTCCTGCGTTTAACGCTACCACTGACAGATTAGTAAACATACACCATGCCCTCTGCTCGTCATATCCAATTCCCCATACTGATCGTGTGGTCTTTGCTTCCTTGGAGGACAAGACTGACACATATGGACAGGATCCCTATCTGGCTGAATGGTGCCACAACAACATGCTATCGATCAATGGCAGCAATAACACGAAGCTGCTTATTGACATCTGGAGGTGGAAACCAGAGATAGCCTCATCGAGTTACAGAGGTCTAGAGTCCAAGCAACTTTAAATCGCTCGACGTTATCATTCCAGAGGATCTGTCCTGGGTTCAGCACGTAACTGACATTGCAAAAAAAAAAAAAAAAAGACACGATAGAAGTTTGTGAACAAACACGTGGAGGATAGGGAGATCAGTTGTACTCAATGTTAGGACATTTTGAGTTTGTGTTGGGTTTCTCAAAACGCATTAAGGTGAAGATGTTTCTAGGGGTTGTCGTATACAGTCCATGTGATGGAGAGATGCATGAGAAGAGATTGCTGTTGCCTTAACCAATATATTTGTGTTCTCTAGCAACAGCAGAGGTCATGGAAGATTGGCGATTATGCAATGTTTTTCCGTTGTCCAAGAATCGAACAAGGGATAATCCTGCAAACTATAGCCTGGTGAGTCTCATTTATGAATATCTGAACATTTGGAAAATCATGGATTAATTAGGGAGAACCGACAGAGGTTTGGATGGGGCATGTAATTTCTTAGTAAGTTTATTTAGGTGTTTTTTTTTGCCGAAACGACGAGGGTGTTTGATGAAGGAGAACTGTAGAAGTTATGTGAATGAATTTTAGTGAGGCATTTGACAAGGGTCCTTCATGGGATGCTCATCCGGAAGAGGAAGGATGATGGGATCCACAGTGAATTGGCCAGCTGGATTCAAAACCAGCTTGCCTTTAACAGATGGAGTATAGGAGTCGGAGGGCCACATTCTAGCTGGAAGCCTGCGATTAGCGGCGGTCCACAAGATTTACCCTTGGTTCTCTGGTGTTTGCGATGGCTTTATATGATGTTAATAAAAACGTGTAGGGGTTTCTACACGATAAGAAGATTGATCCTGTTGTGAATAGTAAAGAAGATTGGCAAAAAATTCAGCGGAATATAGAACACTTGCAGATATGGGCGGAGAAATGACAGGTGGAATGTAATGCAAAGTGTCGTACGATTGTAGGTCGAAAGCAAAGAGGAAGTTTTGATGACAAGATCTTTATCAGTTGATGATTAGAGCGATCTTGGGATCTGAGTTCATAGCTCCCTAAAAATTGCTCCCTGAAAGTTTGGTTCAGAAAGCATATGAAATGTTCGCTTTTATCAGCCGATAAATCCATGAGTTCAGAAGTCAGGAAGTTATGTTGCAGCTTTGCAAAAATATAGTTAAACCTCTTTTGGAGTACTGTATATAGTTCTAGTCACAGGAAGGGAATCAATGTTTTGGACAAGGTGCACACGGAGTTTATCAGGATGTTACCTTGATTAGAGGGCATGCATTATAACGAGAGCAAATACAGATTGCTTTATTTTCTCTGGAACGCCTAAGGCTAATGGGAGATTTAATAATGGCGCGTAAGATTATGAGCGGCATTAATAGAGTAGAAGCATAGTAACTTTTCCCAGAGTTGAAATATCTAACAACAGACGGCATGTCTTTAATCTGAGAGGGGTAGTTTAAAAGGAGAGATGAGGAGCATGTTTCTTTACACAGAGTTGTTGATGCCTAGAATGTAGTGCTTGTAGTGGAGGTAGAGGCAGAATTATTAATTATTACCCTTAAACCTCAAGCTCTTGAAGAAGAGGGGATGACTTGAATCAGTTTTCCTTACCCCAAAAATGAAGTGACTCCACAAACTGTGGACGCATTTTCTTGATATTTAATACGTATATCTTCATTATTATGAATCACTGTTTCCTTTTTCTTTGTTGTATTTGAAGTCAGAACATAGACAATCTACAGCGGAATACATGCCCTTCGGCTCACTAAGTTGCGCCGATCATGTCCCTACCTTAGAAATTACTAGGCTTACCCATTGTCCTCTATTTTTTAAAGCTCCATGTACCTATCCAAAAGTCTCTTAAAAGTCTATTTCGTATCCGCCTCCACCATCGTTGCCGGCAGCCGATTCCAGGCACTCACCACTCTCTGAGTAAAATACTTACCCCTGACTTCTCCTCAGTACCTATTCCCGAGCACCTTAAACCTGTGTCCTCCTGTGGCCACCATTTCAGTCCTGGGAAAAAACCTCTGACTATCCACAAGTTCAATGCCTCTCAGCATCTTATGCACGTCCATCAGGTCACCTCTCATCCTCCGTCGCTCCAAGGAGAAAAGGCCGATTACACTTAACGTATTATCTTAAGCCATGCTCCCCATTCCAGGCAACATCTTTGCAAATATCCTTGGCACCCTTTCTATGGCTTCCACATCCTTCCTGTAGTGAGACTATCAGAACTGAGCACACTACTCCAGGTGGGGTCTGACCGGGATCCGATATAGCTGGCACATTAACTCTCGGCTCCTAAATTCAATTGCACGATTGATGAAGGCCAATACACCATACGCCTTATTAACCACAGAGTCAACCCGCGTTTTGAGCGTCCTATGGACCCGGACCCCATGATCCCTCTGATCCTTCACACTGCCAAGAGTCTTACCATTAATACTGCCATCATATTTGACCTACTTAAATGACCCACTTCTCACTTATCTGGGTTGAATTCCATCTGCCACTTCTCAGCTCAGTTTTGCATCCTATCAATGTCCCGCTGTTACCTCTGACGGCCCTCCACACTATCTACAACACCTCCAACCTTTGTGTCATCAGCAAACTTACTAACCCATCCCTCTATTTCCTCATCCAAGTCATTAATAAAAATCATGAAGAAGAAGCATCCCAGAACAGATTCCTGATGCAGTCCACCTTCTCCATCCATATACCAACCACTGAGGTAAGACTCACTGGTCTATAATTTACTGGGCTAGCTCGACTCCCTTTCGTGACTAAAAGAACAACATTCGCAACCCTCCAAACGTCCGGAACTTCACCTGTCTCCAGTGGATCAAAAATCTCCTCTCTCGCCTCCCTCAGTAGCCTGAGGTGCATCTCATCCTGTCGCCGCGACTTATACAACTTGATGCTTTCCAAATCTGCAGCAATTCTTTTTCTTAACATCGACATTCTCAAGCTTTTTAGTCTATTGCAAATCATAACTTTTCCATCCTTTTCCATAGTGAATACTGAAGCAAAGTATTCATTAAGTACTTCTGCTATCCCCTCCGTTTCCATACACCCTTTTTCACTGTCACACTTGACAGTTCCTATTCTTTCACGTCGTAGCCGCTTGGGTTTTACATGCTTGTACAATGCCTTGGGGTTTTCCTTAATCCTGCCCGCCAAGGCCTTCTCACAGCGCGTTCTGGCTCTTCTAATTTCCTTCTTAAGCTCCTTCCTTTTAGCCTTATAATCTTTTAGGTCTCTATCATTACCTAGCTCACTGAACCTTTTGTAAGCTACACTTTTCTTCTTGAATAGATTTATTACACCCTTTTTACACCACGGTTCCTGTACCCTACCATAACTTCCCTGTCGCACTGGAACGTAACTATGCAGAACTATACACAAGTATCCTCTGAACATTTGCCATATTTATTCCGTACTTTTCACTGAAAACATCTGTTTCCATTTTAATCTTCCAATTTCCTGCCTGATAGCCTCATAATTCCCCTTACATCAATAAAACGCTTTTTCTAACTTGTCTGTTCCTATCTTTCAATGCTATTGTAAAGGAGATAGAATTATAATCAATATATCCAAAATGCTCTCCCACTGAGAGATATGACACTTGACTAGGTTCATTTCCCAATACCAAATCAAGTAAAGCCTCTCCACTTGTATGCTTATCTACACATTGTGTCAAGAAACTTTCCTGAACACAGCTAACAAACTTTACTCCATCTAAACCTCTTGCCAATTGATATTTGGGAATTAAAATCTTCCATCCCGACAACTCTGTTATTATTACACCTTTCCAGGATCCGTTTTCCTATCTGCTCCTCGATATCCCTGTTACTATTGGGTGGCCTATAAAAACAAAAGTAATTGACACCTTCCTGTTCCTAATCTCCACCCACAGAGACTTCGTAGACAAGCACTCCATGGCGTCCAGCTTTTGTGCAGCCGTGACTCTATCTCTGTTGAACAGTGCCACGCCCCCACCTCTTTTGCCTCCCTCGCTGTCCTTTCTGAAACATCCTAAACCAGGCACTTGGAGTAACCATTCCTGTCCCTGAGCCATCCAAGTCTCTATAATGGCCACCACATCATATCTCCAAGTACTGATCATGCCCCCAAATTGTTGTTTTTTTTGTCTTTTGCACATTGTTTGTCCATTGTGTTGAGTGCAGCATTTTTCGTCTTAGTACTTACTATGAATGCCCGTAAAAATATCAAATTAGATTGAGAAAATGTGTATCTTGATAAAGCACTTATTTTGACTTTGGCTTTGAGACACGGAAAGTCCCCAAACTCTACGGAGTTAGAGAAAGGAGACGCAATCACTTTGAAAGACTAGATACGGATTTGAAAACAATGTGGACACAATATCTGTCTCTTCTGTTCGTGGGGGCGAGCTGGAGGGGGGTTGAAGTGTTGAGCGATTGGGGAAGATGATGAGCAATTCAGATGTGATCTAATTCAGCCAATTTATGTGCATTTGTGAAGTTCTCTCTCTGATAGTTCTGTGTATCCTTAGTTGCTGAAAGATTTCAGGCTGAGACAAGGTGCAGGAGAAACCTAAGGATTTCTATAGATACGTTAAGAGTAAAAGGATTGCAAGGAACAGAAGTCTCGAAGATCAGAATGGCAATCCAATTGTGGAGCCAAAAGTGATAGGGGAGATTTACTCAGTAGACGGGTATAGAGTCCGTAGAAGTGAGGCAAAGCTGCATCAAATTCGTGGATCACATGCAGATTATGGAGGAGGAGGAGGTGCCTGCCAAATTAACCGGGGAACTATTGGCCGGTGAGCCTGACATCAGAACTGAGAAAGGTATTCCGAGAGATGAAATTAGCAGGAAGTTGATGAAGGCAGCGCATGTTGCCTACATGAAATTTAACATGGTCCCGCAGGGGAGTTCGGTCAAGAGAGTTAAGTCAATTGGTATTCAAGAGGACATAGAAAATCGGATTAGACATTGGTTTTGAGGGAGAAGTCCGAGTGTGTTAGTAGACGGTTACATCTCTGACAGAAGGCCTGTGACGACCGTAGTGTGGCAGGGATCAGTGCTGGGTTCGTTATTATTTGTCATATCAATCAGGAACCAGACTGATAATGTGGTTAGCTGCATCAGAAAATGTGCAGATGGCACCGAGGATTGGGGTCGTAGTGGATAGCGAGGAAGGACATCATGGCTTGCACCGGTTTCTTGACCAGCTGGAAAAATCAGCGGAATAATGGCAGAAGGAATTTAATGCAGTCTAGTGTGAGATGTCGCACTTCGGTAGGACCAACCAGGTTTGTTCTTACACATTGAACGGCAGGGCACTGAGGAATGTGGTAAAACAGTGGGTTCTGGGAATACAGATCCATAATTCGTTGAAAACGGCGTCAAAGGCAGATAGGGTCGTAAAGATGTCTGTGGCATATTGGCTTTCATGAATCCAAGTAATGACTTCTGGAGATGGGACGCTATATCGGAGTTGTAAAGGAGATCGAAGAGGCCTAATTATGGATGCTTCCCTATCTGAATGATCTGAGGTTTAAGAAAGGATTGAATAGGTTAACACTTAATTCTTTGGAACTTAGAAGATTGATAAAAGATATACAAATTGATGAGGGGTAGAGACAGTCTAACTGAAAACATGCTTTTTTCACTGAAGTTAAGTGGGACTGTAAATAGAGGTCATGAATTAAGGATTAAAGGTGAAGAGTTTAAGAGAAAATGAGGGAAGGTCTCTTTACTCAGAGGGTCCTGAGAGTGTGGAACGAGTTTCCAGTGCGAATGGTGCATGCAAGCTCGATTGTAAAGTTTAAGAGAACTTTCATAATGTAGAAGGGCAGTAGAGATATAGGGGACTATGATCCCGGTGTAGGGCCGTGAAGTAGCTAGTTTAAATGGTTCTGCACGGTCTAGATAGCTAAAGAGCCTGTCCTGTGCTGTACTTTTCTATGACTCTATGTCGTTGTGATAGAACTTTGGGCACAACGTGATTCAGCATCACTCCTTGTGCGAATGATGTCCTTAGACCTCAATGTTCTGCAACACTCTGCAAGTTCCCTCCACTTGCTACGTACTGATCTGTTTATTGTATCTTCGCCAGGTGCAGCATGCCAACCATTTCTCATCAAGATCGCTAATATTACCCACCACCTGATTCTCTCACTCTGGACTCTTTTAC
Source organism: Hypanus sabinus (assembly GCF_030144855.1). Taxonomy (NCBI): domain Eukaryota; kingdom Metazoa; phylum Chordata; class Chondrichthyes; order Myliobatiformes; family Dasyatidae; genus Hypanus; species Hypanus sabinus. The sequence goes on along the minus strand of NC_082714.1, from coordinate 94,773,273 downwards.
CAAGCTTCCGGCTAGCCTAGCTTGTGAAATCTTGCAGAATACACTGCGACGGTCCACGTAGTCAACAGACGGTTCAATTCAAGGTTTCCAAGAAAATCTATACGCTGGACTGGGTACCCTACTACACCTTGATGAATTATTTCAGTGACTGTTTATTTCTTTCCGATCTAGTGGGTTAACGTACCTTCCGTCTTCCTATTCCCCAGCAATAAGTTGGTGATGGAAAGGGCTCCAATACTTCCCGTACGCCAAGCTTGACGAACCGATCCGGTCATTCTGTTCCTGCGTTGCAGACTGTAGTCGGCGAATCTCTTGGTTATTCCACATGTAAAATGTCCACACGTTTAAAAATAAGCCTGAATATGTACGTTTGTATTTTCATTGAGAAGTTCCATTCCCTCTGTGGTTCACTTTTTTTTTCAGCTCGTGGGCTTCCGAATCGCTTCTACCTGGTCCCATAGTGCTTTGTTGCTTCTGTCTATCTGCTCTGGATACCATCTCTCACGTGTTTCAGGAAAACTATTCTGGCATGAATCAGCTGCGCCAGCGTATCAGGGTTTAACCAAATCAGCGAGGTATTGGATAGTTGCAGTAAAAGGTGATGTCAGGGAAAAGTCATGGAGGTTCCACACGGAAGATTAGTTAGGAAGGTTCAATCGTTAGGCATTAATATTGAAGTAGTAAAATGGATTCAACAGTGGCTGGATGGGAGATGCCAGAGAGATGTGGTGGATAACTGTTTGTCAGGTTGGAGGCCGGTGTCTAGTGGTGTGCCTCAGGGATCTGTACTGGGTCCAATGTTGTTTGTCATATACATTAATGATCTGGATGATGGGGTGGTAAATTGGATTAGTAAGTATGCAGTGTGATACTAAGGTAAGTGGCGTTGTGGATAATGAATTAGGCTTTCAAAGCTTGCAGAGAGATTTTGGCCAGTTAGAAGAGTGGGCTGAGCGATGGCAGATGGAGTTTAATGCTGATAAGTGTGAGGTGCTACATTTTGGTAGGACTAATCCAGATAGGACATACATGGTAAATGGTAGGGCATTGAAGAATGCAGTTGAACAGTGCGATCTAGGAATAATGGTGCATAGTTCCATGAAGGTGGAATCTCATGTGGATAGGGTGGTGAAGATAGCTTTTGGTATGTTGGCCATTATAAATCAGAGCATTGAGTATAGGAGTTGGGATGTAATGTTAAAATTGTACAAGGCACTGGTAAGGCCGAATTTACAGTATTGTGTACAGTTCTGGTCACCGAATTATAGGAAAGATGTCAGCAAAATAGAGAGAGTACAGAGAAGATTTACTAGAATGTTACCTGGGTTTCAGCACCTAAGTTACAGAGAAAGGTTGAACAAGTTAGGTCTTTATTCTTTGGAGCGTAGAAGGTTGAGGGGGGACTTGATAGAGGTATTTAAAATTACGAGGGGGATAGATAGAGTTGACGTGGATAGGCTTTTCCCATTGAGAGTAGGGAAAATTCAAACAAGAGGACATGAGTTGAGACTTAGGGGGGAAAAGTTTAAGGATAACATGAGAGGGAATTTCTTTACTCAGAGAGTGGTAGCTGTGTGGAATGAGCTAGAAGGGCCGAGGATGCCTGTTTCCGTGCTGTAATTGTTATATGGTTATATGGTATAATGCTCATCTATTTCAGTAAAGTTGATCTATATAATTGACAGATCACTTTAGAGATCTCAATCTCTAAAGCAAAATGTAACATTCTCCCTTGTGACCAGGGATGAGAGCGATGACAGAAAAACAAACCTTTAGTAAAGCAAATGATCCGGTCTGCCATAAAATGCCCTATTGAGTATATTATAGGAGCCTCCACATCCTATCAATGTGTTCGTTGGTGATTTGCGTTTAGTGGGTTGCCTGCAATCTTGATCAAAATGCGCTGTCGGTGAAACTCCTTTGGCAAGCTGGGTTCCTGTTCAATCTAAGACGACACTCTACCGCTACCACAGGTTGAGAATGGAACCTCATACACCCGGAGCACCAAGTTCAGAGTGCCGCCTCACGTTTTGTCCGAGAGCCGTGCAACAAAATGCCATTTTGAAATATGCCCGTAGTACTCTGGAAGTAATTACCTTTATTGCAAGTATTGGATCTGAGTGACAGTATAATTCAATGCCGGAAACGTCTAAACTTCCTTTTGTACATTGTAGAAATTTTTGCACCATAATTGAATTGACTTGATGGCTTACATCTTTCACATGGACGAGGAGTAAAAATCTTTACTAGGTAATTTCTATGTAATCTAGAAATGTGGGTAATTTCTGAAGAAGACTACGTATGGATCAGAACCCAGTTGAATTGTTGGTTTTATTTCCTTCATGGTTTAGTTTTCTGAAATTGCTGATTGCAACCAGAGAGATGGACAGTAATAAAATTTTTGTTGGAATTTCTGAACCCCTCCCTGCGTTACTGTAGACATTCATTTATACTTGAGGTTTGTCATTTATATTGAAAAGACCATACGTTACAGGAGCAGAATTAAGCCATTCGCCCCATTCAATCATGGCCCATTTAATATCCCTCTCAACCCCATTAACCCACTTTGACCCTATCATCTTTGACACTCTAACAAATGAAGAGCCTGTCAACCTCCACTTTAAATATACCCAATGACGGCGTCCAGATCCGTCCATGGAAATGCATTACACAGAATAACAACTCACTAGCGGTACAAATTCCCCCTCCTCTCCATTGTAAAGGGATGTCCCTTTCTTCTAAGGTGGTGCACTCTGGTCCTAGGCTTCCCACTATAGGAGATGTGCTGTCGAAGTCTGCTCTAGCCCTTTCAGTGACTTATAGATTTCAATAATATCTTTCTTTTAAAGTCCAATGAGCACACTGGACCCTCCCCAATACCAACTCATCCTTTCTTAGATAAGGGGTTCCGAATTACTCCGAAGTATGATCTGACCCATGCCTTAATGCCTCAACATTACATCTTTGGTTTTATATTCCAGTCTTCTTGAAATGAATGCTGACATCACATTAGCCTTCCTTACCATTAAGATCACTCTGTACGGCCAACTGTGTTTAAGTTCTGGGTGTAGTTTCTGACTTATACACTAGGGCATAATTCTCCACAGTCTCTCTTTACCTCACAGCAAATAGTTTCCAAGCTCAACATCCACAAAAACCAAAATGTTTATATGTTCAGCTGTGTTTGGTCCATTTGAGCAAAGATGAGGAGAAATTGTTTTAGACAGAGTGGGAAGGCTGTGGAATTCCTTGCCACAGGCAGCTGTGGAGGTCAATAGGGTCCTGATTCATCAGCGCGTCAAAGGGTACAGGAAGAAGGCAGGAAAAGGAGGTTAAGAGTTATAGTAAACCAGCCATGACGGAATGGTGGAGTACATACGACGGGCTGAATATGCTGCTATATATTATGTTCCAAAATGGCAGCAGGATAAACGGAATGCAATCTGTATTGTAGAACCGAGTAATGGCAGGAGGACGGAAAAGATCATAAGATATAGGAGCAGAATTAGGCAATTTCGTACATCGAGTCTGCTGCAGCATTTGTTGATGGCTGCTTTATTTTCCTTTTTAACCCTATTCCCGTACCTTCTCCCGTAATCTTCGATACCCTGCCTAATCAAGACACTATTAAGCTCTGTTTTAAGAATACCCAGTGACATGAGCTCCATAGCCATCTCTGGCAATGAATCCCACATGTTCGCCTGCTTCTGGTTATAGATATTCCTTCTCATCTCTGTTCTAAAGGGATTTTTTTTTTTTGCATTCTGAGACTGAGCCTCTTGCATTAGACTTTCTTTCTATTGGAAATATCCTCACCACATCCACTCTTTCTAGGCCTTTCAATATTCGGTAGTTTTCAATGAAATTCCTCCCTCATTTTTCTAAACTCCAGTGAGTACATGCCGAGGGCCATTAAATACACCCCTCATAAATTAAACGTTTCATAGAAAACGTAATATGACAGTACTGTATACTTGCAATTCATATAAGACATATATATATCTAAGAGTTTATTAACTGCCCCGAATGTATCTGCCTGTATCAGCCCCATATTTTCCTCTAATTACTTTAACAATTTTTGCCTTGAGGGAAAAAGTTTCTGGCTATCTATTATAACTAGGCCCCTTACACCTTTTGTAAAGTGTACACCTCAGTCAAGTTACCTATCATTCTTCTTCGTTCCAAAGACAAGAAATCTTCAGTTCACTCAAGCTCTCATTATAAGACACGGCAAATCTTCTCCGTACCGTCTCCACAGTTTCTACATCCTTTCTATAAGAAAGTGACCAGAACGGAACACAATATTCTAAATGTAGTCTAACCAGGGTCTTAAAGAGCTGTAAATTCACTACACGGTTCTTGAAATTAACTCCTTAATTAATGAAGACCAATGCGCCATACTTCTTAGGAACTCGACAATGTGTGGGACATTGAGATATTTATGGATGTGGAACCCAAGTTTCTTCTTTTACTTCACAGAGTCAAGAATTCTGCCATTAACCTTGTATCCCGCAAATTGAAACCCAAAAATGAATGACAACGTAGTTTTCTGGGTTGAACTCCCAGATCAGCTCTACATCATGTCAAAGCCTCGTTGCAACCTACAATAATCCTCCACACTATTCACAACTCCATCAATCTTCGTGTTATCGCCAAGGTTACTAACCTCCCCTTACAGTTTGTCACCCAAGTCATTTGAAAACTCATTTCGATCTTCACAAAGCCATGCTGGTTATTTGTGATCATACAGTGCATCTTCAAATGATCGCAAACCCTATCTCGAAGTATTCTTTCCAGGAATTCGCACACCACTGAATTATGACTCGCGGGTGTATAATACCCAGGGTTATCTATTGTCCTTTTTTTCAAACAACACCCTCCAGTCATCTTGTACTACTCCTGTGGCCACTGAGGACGCAAAAATCGTCGACAAGGGTGAAACTATCTCTTGGCGTGGTAACCTGGTTTATATCCCGTCTGACCCAGGATCTTACTTATGCTAATATTTTCCAAAATTTGTTACACATCCTCTTTCTTAAAATGAACATGCTTTACCATATCTGCTCGTTTTATGGTGTATTCACAAACGACAACGCCCCTCCTATTTAGGGGTTCCCAATATTTTTATGGCATGGAGCCTTGGGGTCTGTGGACTCCAGGCTGGCAACCACAGCTTTCTGAAGCAAAGTATTCATAAAGGATGTCTCTTGCTTCTCCGACTACAGGCCCATCTTTCCTTTACTATTTCTGATCGATCCTACCCTCACTCCTGTTATTCTCCTTGTATTCACCTACGGGTAGAACGCCTTGGGGTTTTCCTTAACTCCATTCGCCAAGGCCTTCTCCTGCTTCTTCTAGCTATACGAAGTCTTTTCTTCAGCTACTTCCTGGCTACCTTGCAACTTTCCCGGGTTCTGTCTGATCTTTGCTTTCTAAAAATAAGCTTTTTACTTCCTCTTGATTAGATGTCCCACATTTCTTGTCTACCATCCTTTCCCCTCTTCAGTGAGACAAACCTGTCCAGATCCATCAGCCAGTGCTCCCTAAACAACAGCCACATTTCTGTTGTGAATTCCCCTGAGTACGTACGTTTCCAATTTATGGTCCCCAATTCCTACCTGACAGCGACATAATTCCCCCTCACTCAATGAGATACTTTATCATACTGTCTGCACCTATCCTTGTCCAAAGCTATGCTGAAAGTCAGCTAATTTTTCCCAAAATGCTCACCCATCGAGAGATCTGACACCTGACCTCGATCATTGCCTGGAGTCGGTCTGTCTACATACCATGGACACGCCTAACAAATTGTACCCCATCCAAACCTTTTGCATTAAGGAGACACCGATCAATATTAGGGAGCTGAAGTTCCCCGTGACAAAGGCGCTGTTACTTTTTCATCTTTTCACCCTCCCATCTCCTGCAGCCATTCGAACTGGCCATCCTCCTCCTTTAGAATGCTGTGGACTGGAGGCGACGCACCTTTAAACAGCATACCATCCACATAATTTTTGAGATCATTTCATAAGCCTTCGAGAAACGTTTCTTGGATACGGGGCCCGAAAATTAACACAAAAGCGCTCGCTACCTGCATGTAAGAGGGTGTGGATGCGGCAGAGAGAAATTTCATTAGGTTATGGTATTCATCAGGGACGCCAGACAGGGACTCGATTACCTGAAATAGTTAAGACGATTTCGGAATTGAGTGAAAGGTGAGGTAGAAAACATGGTTATTCGGATAAGCGGCATGAAACTTTGAACGAAGAGCTGCCCAGATTATTCCCATCTTCCAACCTTGTGCGGCGAGGGCGAATGGTATTTAAAAAGGTTTTTTAATCCCCTCTACCCTCGGAACTGAATTCTAGACTTTACCAGCTTTGTCCTAAAATTATATAAAGATTACCTCAACATTACCCAATCTCCGCGCTAACTCCGCGCACCGTGCCCATATTTATTGGCCCCATTGCGATCAACTTATAGACGTTCTCCAATTACTTCCCAAATCTGGAATTCGCCTGTGTGCCTTTACGAATAGTATACTTTCATTGTTGATTGGGTGAGAGTAGGTTATGATGCCCCGAGCTCGGAAAAAGCTCGTTGGTACCCAGGATTCCTTACCCAGTAATGGGAGAGGAAATGGCGGAAATGCAGAGCGGGCCTGTGAGGTACTGAGAGGCGTGAGGTCGCCAGCCAAGCAGTTCAGACCCACTCAGATTACATCCGAAACAGCTTTCACAAGTCTGTTCTCGTTCCACTCCCTGACCGGCCGATCTGCTGCCCAGCACATAAGCCCAGTGTATAGTTTTTTTAAAGTTATCCGTTCCCCTGTAGTATGTACAGCCAAAAGGACGTGGTGCTCTTTTACAGAATGGAACAGAATTTACCGAGGCCGGAAATATACGGAATCTTCTAAGAGGAAACATTGTCACTTGGAATCTATTGATGGCGAATGAAATGTTCGTTAAAATCCTAAAGCCCAATTTCAAATTGTTTCTTCTTCAATGGTTTCATAGGTCCAAGCTTGTTTAGAATTTATAAACTGAGTTTAGAAATCCGGATTTATAGGTGCTTTCAGGAGCAGCTCGAGACCATTCAGCCCCTTAACCGTGTCTCACCGGTCATTGAGATGAAAAATGCTCTGCATCAAGTTCATCAGGTCCCCACTATCTCACTTTATCAGACCAAAGTTGCCTCAGTTAAGAACGGGGATTTGGAAAATCTTCAGAAACGTGCCCCCGCCATTTTACTTAAATTTTACAATACGATTATCTTTGAAGTACATAATTCCCATTCAACAGCTGGATGTTTCTCTAAAGCAGCAGACCCTCTATTCAGCTCAGACGATGTGGTCATTCCTTGAACAAAGGACGATTATTGTTGGCGATCAGTCAATACAGCCTCAGGGCTTTCCTCGGGACAACGAAATGGGGCCAGCCATTTTCTGGCTGAGTTACCAATCACCGTTCCCATCACAGGCTCAGAATTACAGATGCTAATTAAAAATTTCATTGAAAATACTGTTATCTGGAAGAACTCAATTAGTGCTGGAGGAGCACAATGAGTCAGGCAGCATCTATGGGGGAAAATGAACAGTTCACGTATAAAGTCAAAATACTGCATCAGAATATCTGCATTGTGTTTAACATATTTCCTATCTGTAAGGCAATGATCCAAGGCACAGTTCTGTAGAGTTCTATGTTGTATGTTATGATCTGTGTTCGATGCTGCATACTGTACTATATTAAATGCACTACTATGTTATATGTACCATGTTCTGATACTCATGGAAGGCTATTAGAAGACAATATCATTCACGCCATTCAGAAGACACTGAATGGCCTCTTTCAACGAGAAGGATCTGGTCACTGGCCTGTGAAATCAATAATCTCCCCACTCCACCCTACCTCTGCTTCCGCAGAACTGCTGAATTCTCTCTGATCAACATTCAATGATGACCATTGACCATTCTGGATTTATTAAGTAGAACCATAGAACCATAGCACATTACAACACAGAAACAAGCCTTTTGTCCCTTCTTGGCTGTGCTGAACCATTTTTCTGCCTGGTCTCACTGACCTGCACCTGGCCCATATCCCTCCATACACCTTTCATCAATGTACCTGTCCAAGTTTTACTTAAATGTTAAAATTGAGCCCGCATTTACCACTTCATCTGGTAGCACATTCCACACTCCCACCACTCTCTTTGTGAAGAAGCCACCCACAATATTCCCTTTAAACTTTTCCCCCTTCACCCTTAACCCATATCCTCTGCTTTCTTTTCTCCCCTAGCCTCAGTGGTAAGAGCCTGCTTGCATTCACTCTATTTATACCCATCATAATTTTATGTACCTCTATTAAGTCTCCCCTCATTCTTCTACGCTCCAGGGAATAAAGTCTTAACCTATTCAACCTGTCTCTGTAACTCAGTTTCTCAAGTCCTGGCAACTTCATTGTAAAACTTGTTTGCACTCTATCATCATTATTAATATCCTTCCCGTAATTCGGTGACCAAAACCGCACACAATACTCCAAATTCGGCCTCACCAATATAACCTCACCATAGCATTCACACTCTTATACTCAATACATTTGATTTATAAAGGTCAATGTACAAAAAGTTATCTTTACTACCCATTCTACTTGTTACGCAACTATTAGGGAATTTTGTATCTGTATTCTTAGATGCCTGTGTTCCACTGCACCCCTCAGTTCTCTACTATTTACCTTGTATGTTGTACCTTGGTTTTTCCTTCCAAAGTGCAATACCTCAAACCTGTCTGCATTAAACTCCATCTTCCGTTTTTCAGCCCATTTTTCCAGCTGGTCCAGATCGCTCTGCAAGCTTTGAAAACCTTCCTCACTGTCCACTACACCTCCAGTCTTTGTATCATCAGCAAATTTGCTGATCCAATTTACCACATTATCATCCAGATCATTGATATAGATGACAAACAACAATTGACCCAGCACTGATCACTGTGGCACACCACCAGTCACAGGCCTCCAGTCAGAGAAGCAATCCTCCACTACCACTGACTTCTCCCATTGAGCCAATGTATAATCCAATTTACTACCTCACCATGTATACCGAGGGACTGAATCTTCCTAAATAATCTCCCATGCGGGACCTTGTCAAAGGCCTTACTGAAGTCCATGTAGACAACATCTACTGCCTTTCCTTCATCCACTTTCCTTGTAACCTTCTCGAAAAACTCTAATAGATTTGTTAAACATGACCAACCACACACAAAGCCGTGTTGACTCTCCCTAATAAGTGCCTGCCTATCTAAACACTTGCAGATCCTATCTCTTAGTTTTCCTTCCAATGATTTACCTACTATTGACGTTAAACTTACCGGCCTATATTTTCCCAGATTACTTTTAGAGCCTTTTTTAAACAACGGAACAACATGAGCTATCCTCCAAAGCTCCGTCACCTGACCCGTAGACACCGCCATTTTAAATATATATGCCAGGGCCCCTGCAATTTCAACACTAGTTTCCTTCAAGGTCCGAGGGAATACCCTGTCAGGTCCTGAAGATTTATCTACTCTGATTTGCCTCAAGAGAGCAAGCACCTCCTCCTTTTCAATCCGTATAGGTAGCATGACCTCACTACTTGTTTGCTTTATTTCCATTGACTCCATGCCAGTTTCCTTACTAACTACAGACGCAAAAAAACATTTAAGATCTCCCCCATTTCTTTTGGTTCTATACATAGCCGACAACTCTGATCTTCAAGAGGACCAATTTTATCCCTTATTATCCTTTTACACTTCATACACCTGTAGAAGCTCTTTTGATTATGCTTCACCTTGACGGCCAAAACTACCTCATGTCTCCTTTTAGCCCTCCTGATTTCTTTCTTAAGTTATTTTTGCACTTTTCCTCCTTCAAATTCCTATACATTTCTCACCTCTCTTTTCCTTTATCAGAGTTCCTATATCCCTATAGAACAAGGTTTCTTATTCTTATTCACTTTGCCTTTAACCCTGACAGGATCATACTAACTCTGCACTCTCAAAATTTCTCATCTGAAGGCCTCCCACTTAACAATGGACAACCTATCCCAATCCACGCTTTTTAGATCCTTTCTCACTTTGTCAAATTTGACGTTTTTCCCAGTTTAGAACCTAAACCCGAGGAGCAGATCTATCTTTGTCCATGATCAAGTGGAAACTAATGACGTTATTATCACTGGAACTAACGTTTTCCCCTACATTCACTTCCGTCACCTGTCCTAACTCGTTTCCTAATAGGAGATCTAGTATTGCATCCTCTCTAGTCGGTACATCTGTATATTGATTGAGCAAACTTTTCTGAACACATTTTAGAAACTCTAACCCGTCTAGACCTTTAACAGTACTGGAGTCCCAATCAATACGTGGAAAATTAAAATCCCCTACTATCACAATTTTATGTTTCCTGCAGTTGTCTGTTGTCTCTCTGCAGATTTGTTCCTCCAATTCTCACTGACTATCGGGTGGTCTAGAATACAACCTCATTAATGTGGCCATGCCTTCCCTATTTCTCAGCTCCACCCGTTTGGCCTCGGTAGACAAGGCCTCTATTCTGTCCAGCCTGAGCACTGCTGTAACATTTTCCCTGACTAGCAATGCCACCCCCCACCCTTCATCCCTCTGCCCCTGTGACGTCTGAAACATCAGAACCCTGGAACATTAAGCCGCCAGTCCTGCCCCTCCTATAACCAAGTTACACTAATGGCAAGAATGTCATAATTCCACGTGTCAATCCACGCCCTCAGCTGGTCAGCCTTTCCCACAGTACTCCTCGCTAGCACAATCTCGCTTATTTGATTTAACACAAACAACGCACTTCAATGTATGTTTCGTTGTATGTATAACAAATAAAGCTAACCTATTAATGTTCAATGTATTTTATTTATGTACATGGATAATTGTGTTTATTTAGGTTTTAAAAACTGCAGGACAGTCCCAGTATTTCCTAAGATGTTTTAAACCGTTAAAAATGTTACTCGTTTCAATAAAGCAAGTGAGGCGTCTTATGTTAGGTTGTCCATGTGATTTCCATCTTATGGACAGGATTTCTTTCATCTAATACCACGAAAGTTGTACAATATAGTCCAGAAATTGAGTGCTTAGTATTCTCACAAATTGCTCATGAAATTCCAGAGACGAGTTAACTCCATCAATGCAACATAGAAATCTCATCAATGACAAAGTGAGATTCCGTAATATTGCAAGAAACCAGCAACCAGACAGTATCGATGGCACAAAATAAAGAATCGACGTTTCTGGCAAAGAGCCTTCACCAATCTTGATGGACAGAATCGGCCAGATGTGTCAACTCTTAATTCTTTTCTATAGATGCTGCCTTGTTGCTGAGTTCCCCCAGCATTGCATATTTGTTGCTCTGGATTTCCAGCATCTGCAAAACCCTAAGGTATTCTTTAAGTATATGAAGAGCAAAAGGATAAGCTGTGAGGGAATAGGACCAATCAAGTGTGACAATGGAAAACTGCATATGGAACAGGAGGAGATGGTAGAGGTATTTAAAGAGTACTTTGCTTCAGTATTCACTACGGAAAAGGAATTTGGTGATGATAAGGATGGCTTGTAGTGGACGGAAAAACTTGAGCATGTAGATATTAAGGAACAGGATATGCTGGATCTTTTGGAAAGCATCAAGTTGGATAGTTCACTGGGACCGGATGGGATGTTCCCAAGGCTACTGTAGGAAGCGAGCGAGGAGATTGCTGAGCCTCTGGCGATGATCCTTGCATCATCAATGAGGACGGGACAGGTTCCAGAGGAGGATTGCGGTTGTTGCTTCCTTATTCAATGATTAATGAACATTTGGAGAAGCATAACATAATTAGGAATGGTCAGCATGGCTTTGTTAACGACAGGTCATGCCTTACGGGACTGATTAAATTTTTTGAGGATGTGACTGAACACATTGATGAAGGCACAGTCTTCATTGATGAAGGCTTATTCAGAAAGTAAGGAGGCATGGGATCCAATGGAACATTTTTTTGTGAATGTAGAAGAAGCTTGTCAACAGGAGACAAAGAGTGATTTCAGATGGGACATATTCTGCATAGGGATCGGTCACCAGTGGCCTGCCTCAGGGATCTGTTCTGGGACCCCTGCTCTTCGTGATTTTTATAAATGACCCGAATGAAGAAATGCAGGTTTGGGTTAGTAAATCTGCTGAAAACACAGAGGTTAGGGGTGTTGTGGATAGCGTGGAGGACTGTCAGAGGTTACAGCGGGACATTGATAGGATGCAAAACTGGGCTGAGTAGTGGCAGATGGAGTTCAACTCAGGTAAGTGTGAGGTGGTTAATTTTGGTAGGTCAAATATGACAGCAGAATATAGTATTAATGATAAGACTCTTGGCAATGTGGTGGATCAGAGGGATCTTGGGGTCCGAGTCGACAGGACACCCGAAGCTACTGCGCATGTTGTCTATGTGGTTAAGAAAGCATGTGGCGCTTTGGTCTTTATCAATCGTGAAACTGAGTTTAAGAGGCGAGAAGTAATTTTGGAGCTATATAGGGCCCTGCTGAGACCCGACGCAGCACTGTGCTGAGTTCTGGTCCACTCACTGTAGAAAGGATATGGAAACCATAGTAAGGGTACAGTGGGTATTTACGAGGATGTTGCTGAACTTGGGAAGCATGCCTTATGAGAATAGGTTGAATGAACTCTGCCTTTTTTCCCTGGAGCGAAGGAGGATGAAAAGTGACCTGATAGAGGTGTCTAAGTTGATGAGAGGCATTTACCGTGTGGATAGTCAGAGGCTTCTCTCCAGGGCTGAAATGGCTAGCACGAAAGGGCACAGTTTTAAGATGCTTGGAGGAAGGCACTGAAGAGATGTCAAGAGTAAGTTGTTTTTTTACGAAGAGATTGGCGAGTTCTTTGAATGGGCTGCCAACTATGGTGGATGCGAATACGGTAGGGCCTTTTAAGAGACTCCTGGACAGGTATGTGGAGCTTAGAAAAATTGAAGGCTATGAGTAATCCTTGATCATTTCTAATATAAGGACATGTTCGGCACATCTTTGTTAGCCGAAGATCCTGTATTGTGCTCTAGGCTTTCTAGATTGCCATGTTTCTCTCTCCGAGGGAGTAGCTCTTTCTTCGACGTGCTTTGGGAAATTTGAAGATCTTTGAGGAATACCACTTTACCCATCCTACTGTTTCTTCTTTCCTGGTCTTCGGCAAATAACTCGAATGAGTTCCCACGTTTCAAACGAATCCATAAATATTTTTGTGCAATGTTACTGAGTTCTTTGTGAGTGCATGGAGCTAAAACCCGCAGTTCATCTTGTTAGATACAGCCTCTATAAAGGCCACCCTATTGATAAGGTAATATTTGACTTTAACATATATTTACGGGGCTCTGTATTCAACTCACACTTGTTACACGGTTCAGAAACTGTCTCCCGAACAAATACAGGAGTTTTAGATCCCACAGAACAATATTGTTGAAGAGTTATTGCCCTTCAGCCATCAGCCTCCTAAATAAATGTGGATGACTTTATTCATCACATCTCTGACCTCATTCCACGATATATAGATAATTTTTCGAAGAAACTACAAATCATGACCTCAGTAAAACTTCGGCCTTAATCCATTGCACCCTTTATCCGATTATTTATTTGTTTATTTTGATTGATAGGATTTAATTGTTTTATCTGATTGTTTATTTATGTATTTATTTATCTGTTTCTCTTTCTCTCTATCTATTTACTTTTTTTTTGCCGTTTTTCGTCTTTTTGCATGTGCCAGTTTCTGGGTGTAGCTTTTCACCTACTCTGATATGATAGTGTTTATGTACTTTGATAGCAAACATTGAATATACCCATGCTACAGATGTTTTTCAGCGAAAGGTTTATGTTTCTGTATGTAGGTGTATGTTGGGGTGTGGGGCAGGTGCTGTTATTCATGGGGTAATACTGGTGCAGGAAAGACAACCGTTGATCTTTATGGACGAATTGAGGGAATCGATAACCTCAGATTGAGAGAATGGCCAAGTCATTGACAAAAATGCTTTCAGTGTGACACTCTCAATGGTGGTAGGAATTTGGCCGAAGGGCAGTGGGAATGACAATCTTCCACTTACAGGACAGTTAAGAATTAAGAGCAGAGGTGTATGACGACGAAGAACGAAGTTCACAGTTTGGTGGCAGCAGAACAACGACAATGTAGGTCCAGGTAGAATCCACAGATTGGAAAAGCGAAATAAGCTATTTGAGTGCATTTGACTGCAGTTGCGATTGAGGCTCCTAGACGGCACGTTATCCGCGATCAAACCCCCAAACCTGCTGCGAGCAGCCGAGTAACGACAGACCACGGTAAACATGCAGTTTTTTTTTCTCTTATTAAAAGGAGTGTTACAGAAGATGCAATCACAACACAGTCACTTTCAACAGGGAGATCCCTTTCGATTCTACACAAAATAGAAGTTCAAACAGCGCAGTTGGGAAAATTGTATACAGATTTACTCTTCACGAAAGACAGATGATTATCGCGCTCATTTCCGAAATTATTAAACATTCTCATAGGCTGACATCACTGCACAACTACATTGGAAAGGGCGTCTACGCAATCCCAATGATTGCTTCAATGCATTAAACATGCACAAACAACACGCGTGTGCTGCCAAATGAATTAGTCTCGCTGCGCACAGGCGGACGAAGAGATGGTGTTGCGCAGCGGCGAGCTCAGCGAGCTGTGACTCACGCTGCAGGAATAGCTCGAGCCCTTGTTCCAGGCGACGGGAACCCGCAGGTAACTGCTCAGTCTGTAGGTCTGGTCGGTGTCCGTGGACATGGCGCTAGTCGTCACCCCGCTCTCCGTCTCGACTCCATCTTCGCTCCAGCGCTGCGCTACCAAGCCCGGCCTAAAGCCACTCACCAGGCACGACAGAGTGGCCGTACCCGAGCTGGTCTCCTCTGGAGATGGAGGGAGCAGGACAACCGACGGTATCCGGGATTCGCTACCTGTGCTTGAAAGATGAGACAGAGCGGAATAGAGATATTAATATATGCACTGACTGCAGAAAGAATCAATACTAAAGGAATTAATACAATTTAATCGAAACACTGGATCAATTGCGGGGCACAATTCCTTGGGGAAGAACCTTTAAATTAAAGGTTACCAGGATTATTACAACCGCCCAATTCTGT
The DNA here is from genome assembly GCF_030144855.1 of Hypanus sabinus. Taxonomy (NCBI): domain Eukaryota; kingdom Metazoa; phylum Chordata; class Chondrichthyes; order Myliobatiformes; family Dasyatidae; genus Hypanus; species Hypanus sabinus. The sequence goes on along the minus strand of NC_082714.1, from coordinate 94,758,092 downwards.
GCCCGTAAACTTCAAAAGCCACAGTGGGACATAATTTATTTTAACAAAGCTTTAGAGTCCATTCCCCTCCCCCTCCCCAGCACTGAATTGTGGACTCTACCAGCATTGTGTAAAGATAAATACAGCTCAGCTCAATCTATTGTCTAATTCTCCCACACTGCCCACATGTATTGGTCGCTTTGTTGAGACCAGTCCCTTGCTGTTCTCTCATAAATCCCAATATCTTGAAAATCTTTCGACAGTAGCATTGAAAACATTACATCTTCGGTTGCTGATTGAGCAAAGGCTACTTGGGATGTCCCGAGTTCGGGAAAGCTCGGTGGATATCCAAGACTCCCTTCCCGTTTGTTCCCTCTCGAATCTCTGACCAGCCGGTCTTCTGCTCAGCACCTTCCCCATATCTGAATTATTTTTTAAAGCTGCTGCTTTTACCCCTTGTTTGCTGTGATCGTAGCAACGAGGCTAATAATCACGAACTGCGAATTATATTAACTTGAAACAGTGAATACCCTGCCCTGTGATGTAGGATTTCCCGCACCAGAACTACTCTGGAACTTTCAAGCCAAGCACATTCTCAGAGGTGATGAATGAAAGGGGAGGGTGGTTGTCTTGTTTAAGGTGGCGAAAATACCCACAGATTGTGTATGAATACTTTGCAACGCATTATGTGAGGCAGCGATAGGATAGACAGTCAAGATTGTTTTCTTTTTTTCTAAGCCGAGAAAGAAAGAATGTAAAGGAGGTGATTAGTACACTTCCATTTTTATACAGAGTGGCAGGAGCATGAAACGGCTGCCCGAGGGCCTGAGGTGGAGCGGCAGCAACGATCGGGACGTCTATTATGCATTCTGATGACGCACTGTCATAACTTGGTATGTATGGACAGTATGCGTGATAAGCCTGTGACAAGTGGCAGTACTAATAATAATTATAATTATTATTAACCAAGCCTAATTATAATTAGCACGGGTCTCGAAGTGTTAAAGAGTAGGGACGTTGGAAGATATTGAGTTCAGATTCAACGACTGAGGTAAATCAGAAGTTTCCAACAAGTATATATTCCCAAGTAAAGCGATCATTAATTTGATTGCAGAGGCTCACTCGATGAGCTGTGCGCAATTGTTTGCTAAAATTGAGACTGATCAAGCCTCGCACATTGCAGATGTACAATGTCCTGTGTATGTGACTCAAAATGGCTTCTTTGGTTTGTTACGAGCAGGAATGCTTCTTTGTCGGATAAGTGTTTCTCTCGCCGTTGTTTCGCTTTAGAATGGCTGATATGGTAATTGTATTCATTTATTAATCAATGGGGAATGTTATTGTGTCTTGTGATGCTGGGAACTTGGGGGAGGGGTTTTCGCGGGTTTTTGGTGTGAGGGAGACGCCGAGGAAGACGCCGAGGAAGGTGGACGTGTGCTGGACTGCTCGTAAGACCACCGGGGTGGTCCAAGGTGCGACGGCGTGGCGGTCGAATGGGTCGACTGGTTCGTTGATTGAGCTCCAACGAGTGCACTAAACAGACTTAACTTTGATAAGTTGGCTCCTTTTGTTTTTTTCCATATATATATATAGTATTGCCTAATACTCTTTTAATTTTAGTAAACTCTTTAAAGTGTATTTCATAACGGTATTTGTTGTGGGTTTGATACTGTTGGCGGGCGCGAGGCATAAACTCGATTTCACAGCACCTGCACATACGGGAGGTGGGTTGGTGAGTTGCTGGAACTCCGTTTCCCCAGACATATACCAGCCTTTTGGGTAAGTGTTACACAGAGATATGGTTAAACTTTCCTGGACGGTGATTTATCAAGCTGGGGAATATAATATGAATTGTTTGTAACAGAATGAGAGAGTCACTTGCTCTTTAAACCGAGGATAGTGCCTGGACCGAAGATAAATCCATTATCCCACACTGCACAGTAATAAACAGCGGAGTCCTGGGACCCCAAACCGCTGATGGTCAGGATGAGACTGTTGCTGGAGGTACCTCTGGATGGTTGAAAACGGTTTGTGATCCCTGTTCCTCGGTAAATATCATCGCTTGTAGCGTGTACTAACACCAACTCCGGTCTCTCTCCGAAACGCTGTCGATACCATCTTATGCAGTGACCTCTAACATCACCGTTCTGCATTCGGCATTCTATGCGGACGGTTTGTCCCGCGGACGCAGGTGCGGCCATTGGGGTTTGACTGAGGACAGGGACTGCCTGGATACCTGTAACAGAGCGCAATAAAACCACTGGGTGACTTTTAGTAAACGGGAAGCCAGTCAATCGCTCAACTCGAGAAAAACAATCATCAACAATTATAATTGTAATGGATAGTTCGTGCGTGAACCAACCCCACTCTCACCTGGCAAATGGACCAGCAGAGCACACAGGAGATGCAGCACTGGAGAAATTCCTGCTGATAGGTGTGGAAAGTGAGCGCCCAAGTATTCCGACCGACTCTTGCGCTGATCTGCAGAATGCAGGAGCTGCTCTCGTTCCAGCGTCTGCAAATAGGAGTCTTCGGGTCCGTTTATATATGTGGGATGTTAATGAGTGGGAGGCGCCAAGGAAAGCATGGTGGAGCAGTTGTGGGGAGAGTGTGACGATTGCCGTTCTTTGGAATCTTTGAATGGCCACGTTGCAGATAAAATTTTAACTCCTAATTTCAAAATGGTGTCATCTTCAGTTGTGTCACATGATCCCATCCTGTAGAACTTTAGACAATACTCAGGATGACCTGATTATAGACATTGTATCGACAGCTTATGTATTGAACAACAGGGTGGGTCATATGGTGACATTTTGCCCATCTTCTCTGCTCAGAGTACTTCCTGAGAACAACACTGCTCAACGTCACATCAAATTCCCATATAGTCGCTATGCCATCCGAAAATTACCTTGTCAATGCACTGTTTCATATTTGAGGTTTCGAAATTCCTGCAGAAAAATGATCTGCTTTGCTTGCTAGAAAATAATTTTGCCGCTGAACTGCGCAACTCACAGTCGACTGCTGTTTCTTTCCCCCTAAAGCCTCAGAAAGGCCTGGGTAGAATTTTATGTCATGTCAGACGTTGGGGTCAGTGCGCAATATCGTTACAGGCTGGAGGTTAGTAAACGCAGTATAATGCATAACAGGTGCTCCTCCAGGCAGAGAAACATCTGCGTATCATTAGATGAGAATTACGGATATTAAGCAATCATTGCATTTCTGGCGCAGTGGACTGCAGACTCTGGAATCCCGAGTAATGCAGAAAGAGCTGGAGAAACTCAACGGGCAGCATCGATGCAGGGCCCGGTCGGGGCCCGAGACCGTTCATATGAAAAGTTGTACCATATTCGCAATATCTTTATCAATGAGATTCTGAGGCATGGAACAAGCTACGAAAATAGTCAGGCAAGCCTAGTAGGAGTAACGATCAGCCTCTTTATCTGACTGCTGGCAATGGCCACTTTTAACAGGAAGGGATATGATTTCCAGCCTCTGACAGTTAATGGCCTCACGCTCTATATCTTGAAAAAGGGAGAGGTAAAAGAAAGGACATTATAGAGCATTTAGTCTGATTTTAGTGGGAGAGACGATGTAGGAGTAGATTGTTAAGGATGTGGTTTCTGAGTACTTGGAGTACTTGGAGGCACATAACAACATTGGCCGTTGTCATCATGGCTTCCTCAAGGGAGATTCTTGTCTGACAAGTATGTTGGAAGTCTTCGAAGACATAACAAGCAGGGTAAGTGAGAAAAATTGGCAAATAGTGCATACTTATATTTTCAGAGGGCCTTTTACAAGGTAATGCACATGACGCTGTTTAACAAGCCACGAGCCTATGATACTACAGGAAGGATACCAAAACAGATAAAGGATTAGACAAGATGGAAATAATGAAAATAAAGGGAACCTTGTCTGTTTGATTGCCGGTGATCTGTGATGTTCCACAGAGATTTGTTCTGTGGCCGGCTTTTTTTTAACGTTATAGGCCCATGACCAGGATGATGGAATTGGTAACGTTGTTGCAGAGTTTGCGGACAATACGAAGATTGGTGGAGGGGCAGATATTGTTCAGGAAGTAGAGAGGCTACAAAAGGACTTGGACAGTGTCCAGAAATGTGTGGCCATGCAGATTGATAGAAGGAATATTTTCTATATGGAGAGAAAATTCAAAAATCTGAGATACCAAGGGATTTGAGATTCCTTGTGCAGGAATCCATAAAGGTTTATATTTAGCTTGAGGCGGTGGTGATGAATGCAAGTGCAATTCTAGCACTGATTTCACGAGGAGCATAATACCAAATCAGCGATGCATTAGCGCGGCTTTAGAAAACACTGGCGTGGTCTCAGTTCGAGCAGTGGGAGTAGTTTCCAGGATTAAACGGCTTGTTAGATAAAACCTTTGATGGCTGTGGAAGTCAGAATAATCAGTGATGACGTAAGTGAAACGAACTGAATGTTGAAAGGCATCGATAGGATGGACAAGGAGAGGATGTTTCCAATGGAAGGAGAATCTAAATCCAGAGGTCATAGCCTCAGAACAAAGGGAAATGAGAGGGAATTTAGTTCGCCAGAGAGAGGTTCATCTGTGGGATTCGTTGTCACAGACGGCTGTGGACGCCGTTTTCAGGTATACTTAAGGCAGAGATTAATAGGTTCTTTCTTGGTGTGAGCATCGAGATACAGGGAGAAAGCAGGACTGAGAGGTGAAATAAATCAGCCAGATGGGAGCACACTCGTGAAACAAACTGTGAAAATACAAGCTAACGGACAAACATATAAATGCATACATAAATAGATGCATAAATAGATAAATGCAGAAATGTAAATATTAAGTGGATAGATAAATCGATCTTTAAATTGATAGTTTAATATATAAATAAATGGATAGCTAGATAGATAGATAAATAAGTGTCATTGCGAACGTGAGAGTCCATTGGCTGTGGAATTAGTTCAGTGGAAGAGATGGGTGAGGGTCTCCACGCTGATTCAGGACCCGACGTACGTATCTGCTAAGACCACTGACTCATATCTGATACTTCGATTACTTTCAGAGACTCCACTTGTCAGTACTAGCTCCCGCTGCTCTAGTAAATGTCAATATAACCATAACCTAATGGACAGGTCCCGCATCACCACCCTAAGAAAGTACACCCTTATCCGCCGTAGTAATAGCCATGAAGTATGCGCCGTGACAAATAAGATAATGTTTGCTATTCGGTTATTAGAATCGTAACACCTTCTTCCTTGTCCAAAGGGAATGGGGCTTATTCCCTACTTTCCTGTACTAAATTACTAAACTCCGAATTATAAATTTCATCTCTCTCTCTCTCTCTCTCTCTCTCTCTCTCTCTCTCTCTCTCTCTCTCTCTCCAGTCTCTGTCACTGACTCTACAACGTGTTCCACCGTGGAATATGAGAACAAATGTATCCGCGATCAAATCCGTGCACGGTGAAGAAGTATTTGGTTTCGGTGCCTTTTTATTTTCCAAAGGCAGGCGGCATTTCAGAGATGCCGCCTGCCAAGAGGGTTACCACGGCCTATAGTTCCAGAATATTTCCAGAAAGCTTCCTTTGCTTTTTCATACACTTCTATAATTTCACGGGCGCCTTATTTATTTACATTCTAGTGCTTCCTTTCTCAGCTTGAAGTTCATCCACGTCAACCTTTCGAGTTTTAAACGTATGTTTTCAAATTTATAGCAGCTTTTCTAGTCTGCCTTCATGGTTCCTACCACGCCACCCTGGTGGGATATAGGTAGGTTAAATATAGATTGCCTTTTTTTTCTAAATGATGTTAGGTGCATCTACAACTAGATGTCATAACATCAGAGTGAATGATATATTGAAGGGAAACACGAGGGGAAACTTCTTTACGCAAAGGATGTTGAGAGTGTATGAAGAGTAACCAGAGCATGTGGTGGATGCAGGTCGATTTCAGCATTTAAGAAAATTTTCGATAAGTTCATGGAATGGAGGGTATGGGGAGTGCTGAATGATTGGACTAACCATACTAATAGTTCGGTACAGGCTTGATGACCTTCAGACTCTGCTCATTTTAATGAGGTCTTTAGCACTCTATAATCTTGGTTAAATCTTTCCTCAGTTACTCCTAAAAATAGTTTCCTAGCCCTCTAACCTTTCCCGTGCGGTGTATAAGGGTAAATAGAAGGATAGATGGGGAGATATATAGATGGATACATTAAATATGGCCCTCAAGTTCACGACATAAACCCGTAACGTCAAACCTGAATCTAATTCAAATCCTCACTCTGTTGAAGGATGTGACCGAAAACGGATCCTGTGTGAGACCTTACTGCGGATTCAGTTGTCCATGTTTTAGTTCAGCCTCATCCACCCTTCACTCCTGCAGCTATACACTGATAGTTGAATTTTGTGTAATTGGTTAAAAGAAGCTTTTTTTCCCCCAAATAAATGTTCGGCTTAAATTCACGGTTATCTCATAGAGCCACTGTGAAACATTGGCTTATGCTGATTTGCGAAATTTTATCGATTAATATTCTGCAGTTTGAGTTGTATAAGGCATGTTCTTCTGACGCTTATCTCACATTGGATTACTGTATATTGTGACTGGAATCTAGAAAACGAGTTGATAATAAGTTGGGATGTGCTTATTTGCTCTCAAACCCATCCTGCCTTCCAGACACAGGTCAGTCCAGTCAACCCCTCCCTCAAGATGATACAAAGTGTCGAATTGCTTGTGTTGTGAGCGGCACTGATGCAATGCAGCTGCTAACCGCGTCGTCAGCCCATGGGGATCACGCAGAGTTGGTACAGCCTTTATTTAACAGTAGTTATACAAATTACCGTTTTCCTGCCTTTGTCTGTGAAGCGGTGCAGGTGGCACGGTCACTGGATTACGGGGAGGGGCTGGGTATGAAGGTTGGTGGAAATATGCAGTTGAAATTCTAAACAACTTTCTAAATCAGAAACTGCCATAACAGGAATACAAAAAGTCTGAAATTTGATGTTTGAATGTAAACGTTTTCACAAACTGCTGCTATAAGCGATGAAATTGATTGATGGTAGAGATTGTAAAATTACAATTCTGAAGGAAAACGGAGAGAGAAAATGTAAAGGAGAGAGGGGGAGAGGGGAGCAATGGAAAGACAGGTGAAATGAGTTAAGGGGAAGAGTAGAGAGACAGCGGAAGCAACAGAGGGAGGGAATGTTGACTTTCACAGCTCTGTGTCCGATAAATATGTAACAGTAAGAGCAGGGAACTTAAAAATCGCTTAATGGACAAAAGGGTTTGAGAACAGCCAGGAGGGATATTATGGTATCGGTGTATTTCCATCTCTAAACCATCCCGCAGCACATCCAAACTTTCACATGATAATGATGGCAGTCTGAGGAACGCGATAAATATTTCCATTACTGAACACGGAAGGAAATAACTGCGATCATTAATAGGACTCAAGCAACTGCTCCATTGTTACCCAAGCCAATCGCGGATCATTGCCCCAGCTGCGCAGCTCACTAAATAGATCTACCACCGGTCTTCGGATCGAACTCCTGTTAGTCGTGTGGCTTTCGCTTCCCTGGAGAAGTGGAGAGACTGCGAAAGACAGGGAGCTTAACTGGTTTAATGCAGCGACAACGACAATCTCACACTGAAGTCAGTGAAGACGAAGTGCTGCTTATTGACTACGAGAAGAGGAAGCCGGAGGTACCTGAACCAGACCCCATAAGCTCAGAGGTGAAGAAGGCCAGCAGATTTAAATTCCTCGGCGTTTTCAGCTCTTTGCTGGGTCCAGCTGTTCACAGACATTGCCAAGCAGTCACGGTAGCGCCTCGGATTTCTCAGAAGTTTGCGAAGATTCGGCATGCCATCTAAAGCTTTCAGGGACGTCAAAGTATACACGATAGAGAGCACATTCACTGTTTGTATCCCGGCCTGGTATGGGAGCACCAATGCCTTCGAACGTAGGAACCCGCAAAAAGCTGTGGTTACAGCCCACTACATCACGAATAAAACCCTCCCCACTGATAAGCATCTGTAAGGGGAATCTATCACATGAAAGCAGCATCCTTTATCAATGACCATCCAGACCATGCTGTCTTCTCGTTGCTGCGATAAGAAGGAAGTAATGAGTCCCGGAACACTGGATTCAGGAACCGTTATCATTCTTCAAATATCAGACTCTTGAATCGGAGAGAACAACTTCACTCAACTTCATTCACTCCAACACTGAGCAATCATTGTAATCATTTCAAAACAGCTGAATTGTGATACAGAAATCAGTTTCTGAAAAGTAAACGAAGACTAGTGATTATACGAAGTGCTTCACTCATATACAAAAGCTACAGGATCAACTTGCTACACAGAGAGGAATAGAATGTACTTTTGGATCTGAAAGAAGAGTGAAAAATGTTTATGCAGATATGTATTGGACACATTTGGCAGATGATACCATCAGGGGTGTTATGATAACGATGAAGCGCTTTCTTTTGAGGATCCTCCGCTGGTATACAATACTAACTAATCGTCGGTTCCAACGGCAGACCGGCTGCCCTGGTTACTGTCACGGGGGTTAGAATCTGGACAGAGAATCAAACAGAATACATTCATACTGCACTCCGTTTGGAGTACAGCGACTGAGATAGATTGCTAAAGCCATCAGGACACATGGGTTCGGAAGAAACCCTCGGGAACTGTTTCAAGTCATCAGAGAATAATACACGGCCTAGATGACGCTGAGGAAAGAAAATTAATTATAATGTTTTTGCATCCAAATACGCACTCACCTTTGCCAGATATGCAACAACAATTTGGGGGAACAAATGAGGAATTAAATAATGCAATATTGGCTGTTCAGTGTTTTAACAGAGGGGACCCGGTGGACGTGCTAGACAAATGTTACTGGAGGAGAGATAAACATCCCACTGCATCTTCATCCCGTTTATGGCTGGTGTTCCAAGAAGTATATGGAACAGCATTAGATCGAGACCTCTTAGGACCAGTTTTTGGGACACTGGAGAATCCCGAAACTCCGTCAAGACCACTAATGTAAATAAAGCAGTTTGGGAAATACAAGGTAATATCAGCCGACGTGGGTTCACAGGACATTCGCAAGTGGGACACGTGAGTTCACCCTTTGAAGTTAGCAAGGATATATAGCATTAGAGCATTCAATACTGGTAGTTGATTTACCACGGGAACAAGAGCACACACTGGGATGTGATTAAATGGTCAAAGGAGGGATTTGTTTTGATCCAGTTAATGGTATGGTTTTGCAGATGCTAAATAATATGAATAACATATATCACAGAAAGATTGCAGTAGGCGAATATCTGGACACTATACGGAATCTGGATAAAACCAGAGATGAACAGTGATCACGGTTTCTTCAAATCATTGATAAGAACATTGGGGCATTTTCTCCTTACAAGCATGACTGCAGGACGTTCGCTCGCAGTGTGTACATACCACGTTTGGAGCCCAAACCACAGAAGCAATGTGGGTTTCCCAAGAAATAGATGAAAATGTATGTAAGGTAATATAAAGTTTGGCACAACAAAGGGTACTGAGGCCGGTAACCGCTATTAACAACTCACCTAAATGGCTAGTAAGGAAACCAAATGGTAGTTGAAGATTGACGATAGACTATCAAGAACTGAATAAAGTAAATCTGCTAACAGCCTGAACTGTAACAACTAACTCAGAAGCTGCGGTTAAACAGTACGAAAGAGCTGAATGGTTCACTGTTTGAGATAGAACTGATGGCTCCTGGCCTATTTCGCTCGAAAGAGAGTGTTAATGTAATATTAAATTCAAGGATAGCAGTATACGGGCACTGCCCGGCAGTGGTTCCATAATTCCCCATCTATATTTTGCAAGTATTTAAGGGAAAAGTTAAAATGGTTTGCAAAGCCTAAATTCTTAGTATAAAACGTAGAGTATCCACTTCTGCAGGCAGAAATCAAGCTGGAACATTATCAGCGATTAACAGCAGTGCTGCAATAATTACATGCACCCAGACTAAAGGTAAACCCTTAACAACACAAGTGAGGAAACAGGTAGCTAGTTGTCTTGAAACCGGGAAAAAAATGATAAGCGAAAAGTAGAGGTGGCTATGGAACTGTTTGTACCCCGAGCTGTGAAAGAACTAAGTTCCTACTGCTGAGTAGGGTACTTTAGGGATCATACTTTAGGGATTTAGGTACTTCCCACCAAGGCAGATCCTTTAATGGATTTACTGAAAAGAATATGTTGTGAGAATGGAAAGCACAGCATACCCAGTCCAGTACAGCCCTGAAGCAAGCGTTAGCAATTGCGATTGCTCTGAACCCAAAAGCAAATGAGCCATTTTCATTGGAGATGGCCGGAACTGATGCGACCCTCTCAGCAGAAACACATGGAGAGGTAAGACCAGTCGCACATACTGCACGCAGGCTACCAACAGTAGAAAATGGGTAAATCGTATGTGAGAAAAAGAACACTCGTTAGCTGTTTTCTGGGGTTGCTACATTCTGCATACATAGTGGGACTTGATCTACATATAATACTGGCAGACCATATCTCCACACACTTAGTACACTCGTTGTAAGGCTTAATGATGTTTCAGTAAGACAAAACATAATTGCTAAATTAACATTGCCGTGCAAGGGGTAAGCATTAGTGTAAAGTGAGTTAATACCACCACTCTGTTAGCTGACAATCTGGTGTACCAAGGTGGTGAAGGTGATCGTCAAGCATTCGCAGCAAATGATACCCAGTGACCATTAGTTTCAAATCAAAATTGTGTAAAAGCAGATCAGATAAAATAATGTCTAACAACTAGGAGAGAACAAAACAGAGGTCACGGGTTAAAGGTGAAAGGGAAAAGTTTAAAGGGAACATTAGGGGGTTTTTCTTCACACAGAGAGTAGTGGGAATGTGAAATGAGCTGCCAGATGAAGTGGTAAATGCGGACTCACTTTTAACATTTAAGAAAAACTTGGACAGGTACATGGATGAGCGAGGTATGGAGGGATATGGTCCAGGTGAAGGTCAGTGAGACTAGGCAGAAAAATGGATCGGCACAGCCAAGAAGCGCCAAAGGGCCTGTTTCTGTGCTGTAATTTGCTATAGTTCTATGGTTCTAACGAAGACTCAAAGGAGAAGGAAAAACTCTATTATTTAATTTTTTCTTTCTCTCTGTAGATGGCTCCTTGCCATTGCATATAGGTGAGAGGGGAACTGGACCCGGCATATATGTGGAGGATGAACATGGCCAGAAAATATATTGTAGAGCATTAGAGTTAGCATGAGTGCGCAGACAGCATAACTGACAGCAGTGGTATACGTTTCCCATCCAGGTTCGTCATACACACTGAAAATACTTATGCATGCATGTATGAAAGTATAGTCATACAGAATATTTGCCTCTGTGGGAAGAAAGAGGGTTTGTTTCAGCAAACGGAAAGCCTCTTCCATCTGCAGTTATTTTGAGTATATATTTGAAGAAGCAAAGGGAAAGAATACAGAGTCATAAAGGTGAAAGCCCGTAAAAAATTACCCCCTGCGGGGAGAAGGAAGGCTAATATTTACGGAAACAAGCAACTTCAAACAGGCAGGAATGGCAGCCGCAGATAGTGTAGATGCTAAGACAGAAGGAACAACAGAGTCAAGTTATGGATTCAACTGAGGAGCAGAAGAAAAACAAAGAATTAAAAAATATTAATAGAATGAGCTCGAACAGCAACGTACAAAGAGAACAAGGATGCACAAGTTAATTTTGGAGTAGTCCTGTATAAATACACGATAGGGTGTATTAAGATACCCCAGGACAGATACATGGAGCATAGAAAAATAGATGGGCATAGGTAACCCTAGGTAATTTCTAAATTAAGTACATGTTCGGCAAGCATTGACGGCCGAAGTGTCTGTATTGTGCTCCAGGTTTTCTGTGTTTCTATAAAGGGAAATTTGTTGTCTCAGAGGAGAAGGAAATCAGATGACCCAATGGTGTCATGAGCTATGGGGACACCAGGGAACCGATAGTATCTTGAAAAAAAAAACAAAAAGTCAGCGGGAGACGCTCATGGAGTGAGTACTGTGTTGGATTCGCTCCATAACCTTTACTTTTTTTTTAACCTTTGATCACCCTTATTCAGCTTATTTTTACCTATACCGAAAGTTTCTTTGTTAATTTTTTTTTGAACTTACTGCCAAGAGTTTGTTGTGAACTTTTGAAGATATGCAAACAGAAATGTCTTTCAGGTCTAAGGGATGAGATCCCGGACGCAATCCGAACGGTAACGGAAAGAAGCAGGCTCCGCCACAACAAACTGAATTAACTTATGAGTTGTTTGTGGAGGTTTTGGACAAAAAATTTGATCAACTACAACAATTTTTTAAAGAAGATATAAAGGCTTTTCAAGAGTACATGGTTAAGACGGATTCAGTAATTAACCAGCAACAAGCTCTTATCGCGTCTCTGCAAGAAGATGCTCGGAAGCGAGATTTGACTATTGAAAAACTGCAACAGGATTTAATTTCGACCATAAAGCTGATGGAAGCCCTTAAAGCCAAGAGTGACGATTTTGAGAATCGGTCCAGAAGACAGAACTTACGTATACTTGGTCTTCCAGACGGCATAGAAAAAGATGACCCTTCGAAATATTTTGCTCAACTTTTAAAAGAAGCGTTTCCGACGATTTTCCCGAATAACCCTCCTTTATTGGATCGGGCACATAGAATTCGGCGTCGATCACCGAGTGCTACAGACAAATCTTCGGTTGTAATTGTGCGGTTCCATTATGTACACGACAAAGAACAACTTATACGTGCAGCTCGTCGGGCAGGAATGGTTAAATTCCAAGATTACTGCTTCCGTCTGGTTGAAGAGTTTAGTCCTGACCTTTAAAAAAAAAGGCTTCTTTTTAAACCGTTAATGGCTGAATGTTATGAGAAAAATCTGAAACCTGCGCTCCTATACCCTGCGAAGCTTCGAATCTCTCCGTCGAATGCTGCACGCCAGGTTTTTTTTCAACTTCAGAAGCGAGAAATTATTTGGAGAAGAACTTCCCTACTGCTATAGACACCACTCTCTAATAAATGAACGATTCTGATCGTGTAAGATGGTTCTCGATTTCTTAAACCAGAATTAACCTCTGGTTATTGGTGCAGGTTTATCCTATACTTTATACTTAAGTTAAAGTGTGTTTTCGTTATATCAATTGTTTTGCCTTATACACTTTAACCATTATACTACTTTCTTGTCTATTAACTTTGTTCCTTCGAAGGTATATTTTTAACTCTTTGAAGGTGAATTTTTTTTGATTAAGATGGTGGTTTTTTGAAAAAGATTTTTGGTTTTGCTTAAGATGGCGTTATTTTTTTCTTTCTTTCGTCTTCTTCCTACAATGCATCGCTTATCATAGCTTAAATATTTTTTGTTTTGTCTGGGCTAGAGCCCGATTTATAAGTTTTTTTAGTGACTATATTCTTATTTTTTTACAACTAACTATGCTTAGAAATATGGTTTTTATTAAAGCGATTTTAATTTTTAAAGTTGGGGTGATTTTTTTATATATATCCTTTATATATGGACTGTTCTTTCGCTGACATAGGAGTAGAATTAGTCTCATTCTTTCCTTTTTTAAGTCATATTTTGGCTTTTTCTCTTTTACTTGGGGGGTGGGGAGATGGTCTGTTTCCTAATTCTATTTTTTTTTGCATCAGTTTGTGTTAGTTTTTTCATTTGGGCTGTTTTTGAACTTCAAATATATCTGTGTTGTCGTCACTTCCGGGTCCTCTCTTTACTTTGGTTCCTCTTCCGGGTGCATGAGTTTACAAGTTAGTTAACCCCTTCTATACCAGAGGGTTGATTTTAGAATTATGGCTCAGACCATTAATTTTGTGTCTTGGAATACTAATGGTTTAAATCATCCAATTAAACGAAAGAAGATTTTCAAAGTATTCCAAAGACTTAATGCTCATATCATTTTTGTACAAGAAACTCATGTGAGGAAGGAGGACAAATTTCGTTATTTTAGATTTTGGTGGGGTCAACAGTATCACGCAAATTCGAACGCTAAAGTAAAAGGAGTTTCAATTTTTATTGACTCCTCTATTCCATTTGTTCAACATGATATTTTTTCGGATCCGAATGGTAGATTTTTGTTAATTATGGGTTTACTTTGTAATAAAAAGTTTGCTTTGGTTAATGTTTATGCTCCAAATGTGGATTGTCCTGACTTTCTTAAGTCCTTATTTACTTCTTTACCCAATCTAAATGAATATAAGTTAATAATGGGTGGTGATTTTAATTGTTGCTTAAATCCTTTGATGGATAAATCTTTATCTATTCAGACTTTACCTAATAGGTCGGCCACTTGTATTAACTCTTTTTTGACTGATAATTGAGATTTTGATGTTTGGAGATTTCGGCATCATAATGACAAAGAGTTTTCTTTTTTCTCACATGTTTATCACTCTTATTCGAGAATTGATTATTTTATGTAGACTCTTGTTTTATTCCATTGGTAATCGGTTGTAACTATGATATTATAGCTATCTGAGATCATGCTCCATTATTACTTTCTATGAAATTTACGGATACAGCTTCTAATGCCAGACAATGGCGATTTGACTCTACCTTATTGCAAGACTCGGAACTTTATAAAATTTATGAAGGAGCAGATCGACTTCTTCTTTTCAACTAATTCTACAGATGATATCTCCTGCGGAACACTTTGGGACACTTTTAAAGCATATATACGTGGACAGATTATTTCTATTCTGTTGGTTTGAGAAAACGTACTAAGACGGAAACTCTTTTATTGGTTGATAAAATTAAAGAGATTGATAAGAAATATTCGATTGCTCCTAGTAAGGAGCTTTACAAACAAAGGGTTGAACTTCAAATGGAACATAATTTATTACTTACATCCTCGATTGAAAATCAATTAATGAAAACTAGATCTGATTTTTATATACATAGTGATAAATCTGGTAAACTGTTAGCTAGTCAATTGAAGAATGCTTTGTTTAAACGTCAAATCACTAAGATTTGTCAGCAGAATGGGAATTTGACAGTTAATCATGATGAGATAAATAAGGCATTTCAAGACTTCTATACCTCCCTGTATCAATCTGAATTTCCTCAGGATCGTAATACCATGTGTGATTTTCTTGGGAAATTAAATTTTCCAAGATTATCATCTGATGATCTTTCAATATTGGATACTCCTATTACGGATGTAGAAATTAAAGGGGCTATTTCCTCAATGAATTCTGGGAAAGCACCGGGTCCAGATGGTTATACAGTTGAATTTTTAAAATTTTTTTCCGCTACTCTTTCCCCTTGGTTATGTAAGGTTTTTGAGGAAGCCATTAGATTGGGGAATTTGCCAAAATCTTTTTATAGAGCTTCCATTTCTCTAATATTGAAGAAAGATAAAGACCCTACTAACTGTGCATCCTGTAGACCAATATCTTTATTGAATGTAGACTCCAAGATTTTTTCCAGGTTACTGGCATCTAGACTGGAGAAGGTATTACCCAAAATTATTTCAAAAGATCAAACCGGTTTTATTAAAAATCGCTATTCTTTTTTTAACATTAGGAGATTATTGAATATTGTTTATACTCCCTCATATGACACTTCAGAATGCGTGATTTCATTAGATGCGGAGAAAGCATTTGATAGAGTTGAATGGCCTTACTTATTTAATGTGTTGGAGAAGTTTAATTTTAGTCCGATATTCATATCGTGGATTACATTGATTTATCATGCTCCAGTAGCCTTAGTGTTTACCAATAATCAAAGATCTCCCTTTTTTCGTCTATTTCGGGGCACTAGACAAGGATGTCCTCTTAGTCCATTACTATTTAACATTGCCTTAGAACCTTTGGCAATTGCCATCAGACAATCACAGGATATTTTGGGTATTAATCGTGGGACAGACATTCATAAGTTATCTTTGTATGCAGATGATTTATTACTATTCATTTCTAACCCGGAGAAATCTATCCCAGCACTTTTATCATTATTGGCTCAATTTAGTGAGTTTTCTGGGTATAAGTTAAATCTTAATAAAAGTGAATTGTTTCCTTTGAATAGACAGGTCCCAATTTATGGAAATTTACCTTTTAAATTAGTTAATGATTCTTTTATTTATTTAGGGATCAAAATCACAAAAAACCATAAAGATTTATTTAGATTTATTTTTTTACCCTTAATTGATCAGATTAAAGGTTTGTTTACTAAGTGGTCACCATTATCTTTTTCCCTAATAGGTAGGATTAATGCTATTAAGATGGTTATTTTACCTAAGTTTTTATATATTTTTCAAACGATACCAATTTTTATTCCAAAATCTTTTTTTACTAATGTTGATTCAAAAATTTCCTCATATATATGGCAGAATAAAAATCCCAGGTTAGGTAAAATATATTTATAGAAGACAAAAAAGGAAGGCTGGTTAGCATTACCTAATTTCAGATTTTATTATTGGGCAGTTAATATTAGATACTTGTTATGCTGGTTGAAAGATTGGGGTGGACCTTTCGGCCCTCGCAGGGTGAGTTTAGAAATTAAATCTGTATCAGCTTATGCTCTGGGTTCTATTTTAGGGACTTATCTCCCTTTTGCTCTTTCTAAATTGCCGAAACGAATTGACAACCCGATAGTTAAACATACTTTACGTATATGGTTTCAATTTCGGAGATTTTTTGGGTTGACTCAATTCGTTTTAAATAGTCCTATTGTATCTAATTGTTTTTTCCACCCTTCCATTATAGATCAAGCTTATTCGGCTTGGAAAACTAAGGGATTACTAAGATTTTCTGATTTATTTTTGGACAATTGTTTTAAGTCTTTTGAGCAATTATCCAACAAATATAACTTGCCTAGATTTCATTTTTTTAGATATTTACAGATTAGACATTTTTTTAAGTTCTGTACTCCCTACGTTTCCAAATTTTGTGCCTTCAGATATTTTGGAGTGTTGATTTGAATTAGACCCTTTTCAAAAAGGGCTTATTTCAAAACTTTATAATATAATTATGAATATACGTTCAGAGCCCCTTTATAAGACCAAAAAGGTTTGGAAAATAGAGCATAACCTTATTATTTCTAGTGAGAATTGGGATAGAATTCTTCAATTAGTTAATACATCATCGATATGTGCCAAACATTCATTAATACAATTTAAGGTCGTACATAGGGCCCATATGTCCAATGATAAATTAGCTCATTTTTACTCTTATATTAGTCCTATCTGTGATAGATGCCAATCTGAAATTGCGTCTTTAACTCATATGTTTTGGTCTTGTACATTTTTGGAAAAATATTGGAAAGATATTTTTGATATTATTTCTGCGGTTTTGAATATCGATTTACAACCTCATCCTATTACCGCAATTTTTGGTTTACCAATGTTAGACTCACTGCATTTATCTCCTTCTGCCCGTCGAATGATTGCATTTCTAACTCTAATGGCTAGAAGATGTATATTGTTGAATTGGAAGGAAATTAATCCTCCCACTGTATTTAATTGGTTCTCTCAAACTATGTAATGTTTAAATTTAGAAAAAATTAGAAGTGGTGTTTTTGAGACTTCTATTAAATTTGAAAAGTTATGGAGACCATTTATTCAACATTTTCATATGATGTAATATGACCCCGTTCCAAGTTCATTTGATTTCCCAGGTTTTAGCTTATGTATGTTGAGAGGACCGGAAGTGACGGCATTAATGAATATTTATTCTTGTGAGATATTATAAACAGCCCCCCTTTTTTTTCTCTTTTTTTTCTTTTTTTGCTTCTTTTTTCTTCTTTATTAGTTATTAGTTATTAGATTAGTAGATTAGCTAATTTTGCATTCTATTTTTTTTCTTTCTTTTTTCTGTTTTTTTATATCTTATATTATGAAATATTTAGACTTATCATGTTCATACATATATTGTATGGTTTATGTCTTGGTAAACTCATTTGTATTGTAACTGTTGTTTATGTTTTTTTTTCATCTGTAATGGAATTTGTATGTTTGTAATTTCTTTATTAATATTTCATTTGTATTCTGTCCATATTACTACTAATAATAAAAAGAATTAGAAAGAAAGAAAAGAAAAGAAAGAAAGAAAAAAAACAAAGAGGTGTGTTGGTAGTTTTGGATGACGGGCGACGTGAACGCTAAGTAAACAATTGCGAAGACAAGAGTTGTGCAGAATACAATCTGGATGGAAATATAAAGAAAGGAGCCCTCCGAAATACTTAACCAGTGGGAGGGCCTCGGACTAATTTACAACTGGATTATGTTGGGCCCTTTCAAACAACCTCAGGAGGGTACAAATATATCAGTGTAGCGGTAGACACTTCCACCAAATGCGTGGAAGCTTTCCCGACCAAGTCTAATACGGCCAAATACACTGCAAATATCCTAAGGGTTTGTACTCGCTGTGAATTTCCATGGAGTATAGAATCGGAACACATTTTACAATCCAGATGATGCACACTGAGGGATCAAGCCAATATTTCATTTACCCTGTAGACCATAGTCTAGTAGAATCATGGGAAGGATGAAAGTCACATTAAATATTATGATGGTTAAATGGTGAAACAACAAAGAACAACGTGCCATGTAGATTTGCCATATATTTTGATGATAATAACGAATGCAGTGGCATCACTGAGACCAATCATACTGCAGCCTATCAATACTAAAGAAAAAACAAATTTAAAGTCTACTTAGACACAGAAGTCAGTCCGAAATAAGTATGTCTGTAGCAAAGAGTATCGCAAACGAGGAAGGATTTGTATTAGTAGATACAGACGAATCTGTCACTTCTGTACCAGGGTATTAGCATTCGCAAATAATTTTTAATTTAACTGAAATAATAAGACCTGAACGCTTATCTACAGATAGATAACATACTTGGGAGACAACAAAGCAGAAGTGTGTTTAAGACAGTCACAAATAAAAGCTAAAGAGGACTATTGGAATTTGCGGGAGCAGGTTACGTATCGGGGCAGTCAATGCCAATACCTCAGATATAGCAGACTTAGAAATCCAGATATAATTTCTTTCGCAGAAAATGCGAGATATTACTGAAGAAAAATCATCGGTATTAGATACAGACTAATCAAATTGGTGGGTGTGCATCACAGGTATTGCTGGAATTAATTAAATTTCTGAAGCCCCTTCAAGATTCAGCAAATTTGAAAATTGACCGCAGAGACCTCTTACATAAGGGAACATATAAACCTGAAATCTGTGCTACATATACCAATTGCTCGCTATGATTGATTTATTGCAATGTGATGCACATCACCTAATTGGGTATCAGATGAGCAATTAGTAGAATGGATGAGAAAGAACTGCCCTTGAATCATGCAAGATGTTTTGCGTTACCCTAGGTACATGTGATGATAGTAAAGGAAATTCATATATTGGTGTAATATTTCACATTCCCAACATGGAAATTATTTAAGTTACTCTTTGGAAAGGGTTCCCAAAGTGGGTTGATATTATGAGAATACTTAGATATCCTTATGCTACTGCTATGACTGGTACCGGGAAAGGGTGAGATTTATCCAGACGTCATCAAGGGGGAAACCCCTGGGCTTGTCCAGAGGACGTGACGAGACAGGAACGTCTGGATTGTGGTTTCAGTATTTATGAGAATTGTTCGTGTCTACTTTGCCTGTGGATAATGAATTCATTCTGGATTATGCATTGGTGGGATGAACGTAGCAACAACACCCACGAGTTTTGCCAAGGGATTGAAAGAGTGTCCTTTAGAAAGTCATAATTTTGTAATTGTGAATGTGGCTTTAGATTTCACTATTGTAGGACGAACTTTGCCTCAAAGAACAGAGAAGAAGGTGGCGAAGGAGACTCTTGTAATACAACGAACTAATACAGATATATATTTGTGGAACGATGTTGTTATCGAGTTCCCACGGATTAATACAATATTATTTCTATACGCAGTGACAACTGCATAGTTTATTTGCATCAATTTAGAAGATGGAAGGCTTAAATTATGCAAACATTAATGATTTTGTAATACTGAGAAAACGATGGCCGGCATAAAGATTGCATGAATTCAGTAAGCAAAATTTATAATATAAGTAAAACACACCTGCTTGAAGACCTTGGACTCATTGTCTCCTTGTGCAACATTATGACTCATAATCCAGGACCTCTGGTTCAAGTCCCACCCAAACTCAGTGGAAAAAGTCCGCTTGCATTTACCATATGTATAACTGCTCATACCTTTCAGTACCATATCAAATACCACTTTATTCACCTACGCTCGAGAGAATATAATCCTTTACAATGACTCAGATCCTCAAGTCTGGAAACGTCCTTGTAAATTTTGTCTGTAGTCCTTGAAGCTTATTGACATTTTTTTCTTGAAGAATGGCGACAAATAATACTCCAAATGTTCTCTCAACAAACTTCATTTTTAACATTTGATCCTCACTTCTGCATTAATGACAGACAGAACAAACAAATGTACTGTATTGGCCTTGATAAAAGCAAGGACTCGTAAACCTCACAGACATGTTGAACAACAGGGCCACAAAGTGCTTGATAAAATTGGCTTTAGTATAAACTTTGTTTGAAGGACAATATATAGCGGGTGAAATGTAATGTATTTTTTTTATTTGGGGTACCCCGAAGGGGACCAATATTCTTGCAGGCAGGTTTGGTAGTGCTGTTTAGTAAGGATTAAATTAATTCGACAACAGGTGTGAACTGCTGTAAATGGAAGGGGCATAACATGGAGAGTCAAAATGCAACGATAGCGTGCAGTCTGACTATCACGAAGGGCAGACAGCAGATAGAAAAAATAGTGGCCAACTGGCTAAGTATCATTGCATTAGGAATGCAGAATCAAAAAGGGTAGCAAATGCAGTAGTCAAACTGTTATATATCAATGCACGAAGGATAAGAATTTGAATTTATGATCTTGTGACACTATTACAAATTGTCAGAAAAGGTCGTGATCATCACTGAAACATGGGTGAAGAATAGTTGTAGTTAGGATCTGAATATCCAAGGTTACACGTTGATACAGAGATAGGCAAAGGGAGTGGCGTGGCTCTGCTAATAAATAATACATTCAAATCAGTAGGACAATGACACATAGGATCGGGAGTTCTTGAGCCCTTGCAGATTGAATTGAGAAATTGGGTGAGGGTGAATTGACCCTGATGGCAGCTGCATTGGCCTCCCAACAGTAACTGGGATGTGGAGCACGGATTACAACTGGAAGGAAGAAAGGCACGTCAAATGGGCAATGTTATGATAGCCATGGGGTTTTCAACATGCAGATCGACTGGGAAAATCAGGTTGGTAATGGATCTAAAGGGAATAGGTTTGTTCAATGCCTACTAGATGGCTCTTTAGAGCAGTTTGTCGTTGAACTGCTACACTGGATTGGGTGTTATGTAATAGAGCGCAGGCGACTACGGAGCTCAAGCTAAAAGAACCGTTAGAAGACAGTGATCAAAACATGGCTGAGTTCAGCTTCAAATTTGACTGGGAGGAACTAAACCCTATGCAACTCTATTTCGGTGGAGTAAATTAAATTACAGTAGTCTGAGAGTTGGCCAGAGTAAGTTAGAAGGAGATGCTGACAGGGATGACAGCAGAGCAGCAATGGAGTGACTTACTGGATAAGTGAGAACGGTACAGGATAGATGCCTTCCAAAGACAAGAAAGTATTCAAATGGCACAATGGTACAACCGTGCCTGTCAAGGGAGGTCAAAACTAATGTAAAAGCAAAAGAGAGGGCATAAAACAAAGCGAGTAGTTCCGGGATGGTAGAGGATGGGAAGCTACTAAAGTATAAATAGAGCAGCCAAATCGATAGGAGGGAGAAGACTAAAAATAAAAGCAAGCTAGAAAACAATATCGAGGAGGATAGTAAAAGTTTTTTTTCAAATATTTAAACAAAAAAGATAAGAGTGGATATCGGACCGCTAGAAAACAAGGCGGGAGAATGAATCATCGAGAAGAAAGAGATGGCAGATTAGCTAAATAACGATTTTGCACATGTGTTCGCTGTGTCTGATACTAGCTTTGTGTCACATCTTAAATGGTGTGAGGCAAAAGAAGTGACAAGTGCACATTACAAGTGGGAAGGTGTTCAGAAATCTAAAGATCTCAAGGTACATGTCTCCAGGTGCAGATGAACTGCAGTCTAGGAATCTGAAAGAGGTAGTGGAAGATTGTTCGGCGCCATTAATAATGATCTTCGAGAAATCATTGGTCTCGGTGATGGTGCCAGGGGACTGGAACATTGCAAATGTCATTCCACTCTTTACAGAAGGTGGAAGACAGCAGAAAAGAAATTTTAGATTCAGTTCGCCTGACGTCAGTGGTTGAGAAGATGTGGCCTCCTTCAGGGAAAGTCTTGACTGTCGAACCTGTTGGAATTCATTGAAGTGATTACAAGTATGATAGATAAAAGGGACGCAGTGGATCTTCATATTTGGTTTTTCAGAAGGCCTTTGACAAAGTTCCACGCATTAAACTACCTATCAAGTCAAGAGCCACAGTGTTAGAGGAAAGTTATTGGCATAGTGGGAGTATTGGCTAATTGAAGCGAAACACAACGTCATGAATGGCTTGACGACCAGATAAACTCAACGCCTTCCATGCACGCTTCAAAGGTAAAGATCCCTGCTGCATCTGATGACCCTATGACCTCCGTCTCAGAGGCCGACTTTAGGCTGTCTTTAAAGAGAGTGAATCCTTGCAAGGCGGAAGGTCCCGATGGAGCACTGGTAAGGCTCTGAAAACCTGTGCCAACCAACTACCGGGAGTATTCAAGGACAATCTCAGCCTCTGACTGCCATGGGCGGTAGTTCCCACGCTTCAAAAAGGGAACAATGATACCAGTGCCTAAGAATAATAACGTGAACTTCATTAATGACTATCGGCCGGTAAAGTGATCAATAACTTTGTGAGGTTGATCATGACTAGACTGAACTCATGCCTCAGTAAGGCCCTGAACCTTTTGAAATTTGCCTATCACCACAATCGGTCAACAGCAGACGCAATCTCAATGGCTTTCCTCATGGCTTGAGAATACCTGACCAACACAAACTCCTACGTCAGGATGCTGTTCATTGACTATAGCTCAGCATTTAATACCATCATTCCCACAATCCTGTTTGAGAGGTTGCAGAACCTGGGCCTCTGTACCTCTGCAATTGGATACTCGACTTCCTAATCTCTGCGGCAACATATCCTCCTCTTTGACGATCAATACTGGCGCACCTCAGGGGTTTGTGCTTAGCCCACTACTCTAATCTCTATATGCACATGACTGTGTGGCTAGTTATAGTTGCAATACCATCAATAACTTTACTGACGATACCACCATTTTTAGTAGTATCCCAGGTGGTGACGAGGGGTCGTACAGGAGTGAGATATGGCAACTAGTGGAGTGGTGCCTCAGCAACAACCTGACCTCAACTGCAGTAAGCCAAAAGAGTTGGACTTCAGGAAGGGTAGGACGAAGGAACACATACTAATCTTCATTGAGGGATCAGAAGTAGAGAGAGTGAACAGCTTCATGTTCCTGGGTGTCAAGAACTCTGAAGATCTTACCTGCTCCCAACATATCGATGTATTTATAAAGAAGGCAATACAGCCGCTATACTTTATTCGGAGTTTGAAGAGAGTGTGGGATGTCAATAACAGCAATCAAATAATTCTCTAGTTGTACCGTGGAGGGCTTTCCGAAAGGCTGCAACGCTGTCTGTTATGGAGTGGCAACAGCACAGGAGCATAGAAGGTGCATAATGTTGTAAATCTAGTCAGCTCCATCTTGGATACAAGCTTACAACGTTCCCAGGACATCTACCGGGAGCGATGTCTTAGAAAGGCGGCGTCCATTATCAAGGACCTCCAGCACACAGGGAATGCTTTTTGCTCACTGTTACCATCAGAGAGGAGATAGAGAAGCCTAAAAGCACACACTGAGCGATTCAGGAACAGTTTCCTCCCCTCTATCATCAGATTCCTAAAGGGACATTAAAGCTTTAGACACTACCTGACATTTTTCAAAATACATTATTTCTGTTCTTTGCACGATTTTTAATCTATTCAATATACGTAATTGATTTACTTGTTTATTTATTATATTTTTATTTTATTATTATTTCTCTGCTGGAATATGTATTGCATTGAACTGCTTCTGCTACGATATCAAAATGCACGTCAGACGCCGATGATAATAAACCTGATTCTGATTCCGGTAGGAGGCAGCCGGTGGGAATAAAATTATCCTTTTCTGCTTGGCTGCCTGTGACTAGTGATGATCCGCGGGGGTCGGTGTTGGTACTGCTTATTGCTCTGCTGTATATCAATAGATTAGATGATAGAATAAATTACTTTGGTTGCCAAGTTTGCAGATGATACGGAGACTGGTGAAGTGGCAGATACTGTTGAGGAAACAAACAGGCTGCAGAAAAACTTAGACATATTGTGCAAATGGGAATGAAATTGTGAAATGAAATCCAATGTTGTAAAATACGTGGTCATGCACTTTGGTAGTAAAAATAAATATTATCTATAAGGGAAGAAACTCTAAATCTCTGAGATGCAAAATGACTTGAGAGTCCTTGTGCAAAACACCCTAACGGTTATGCAGCTTGAGCCAGTCGAGTGAAAGGCAAATGCAATGTTCCCAATCATTTCAAGAGGTCTAGAATACAAGACCTGGGATGTAATGCTGAGGCTTTAAAAGACACTGATGAGGTCTGACATTGAGTACTGTGAACAGTTTTGGGCTCCCATCTCTGAATCGATGTACTAGCATTGGAGAGGGTTCAGAAAGATGATTCCGTGAATGAATTGAACCAAGGACATTGATGGATCTGTGTCTAAACGTTGACATTTAGAAGGATAATGAAGGATCTCATTGAAACCTTTCGAATGTGGAAAGGTCTGGACCGAACAGCTGTGGAAAGGATGTTTCCCATGGTGAGGGAGACCAGAGGGCAGAGCTTCATGATAGAGCGTCGTCCATATAAAACAGTCATGAGGAGAAATTTATTTAACCAGAGGGTGGTGAATTTATTAAATTTGCTATCAGAAGCAACTATGTAGGCCAGGTCGTTGGGTATATTTAAGGCAGAGATTGATAGGTTCTTGATTGGACACGGCACTGAATTATGGGAGGGACGCCGGGGAGTGGGACTGTGGAGGCGATAAAGGGATGAGCCGTGATTGAATGGCACAACCGAATCGATGGGCCAAATGGCCTAATTCTGCTCCAATATCAAATGGTATTGCTGTGTACAGAAGACTTGCGATAGAATGTTCTCTGAGAGTTGGTTAT
This sequence comes from Hypanus sabinus, assembly GCF_030144855.1. Classification (NCBI taxonomy): domain Eukaryota; kingdom Metazoa; phylum Chordata; class Chondrichthyes; order Myliobatiformes; family Dasyatidae; genus Hypanus; species Hypanus sabinus. Next base: position 94,732,797 of record NC_082714.1, on the reverse strand, counting down.
ACAATGTCCATCCATGTGTTACGCCAATTTTCACAGATTATTCTCTTTGTGTATCTTTAATAAATAAAGATAGGAACACAATCACATATGTGCGCTCATGTGGGTACAAAGAGAGGGAGAGAGAAAGCGAGATAACAGAATGTGAGAGTGGGAGAGAGGAGAGAGATAAGAGAAGGCGTGAAAGAGATAGAGAAAGATAGATCGAGAGAGATGCAGAGAGTGAGAAAGAGGAACAGTGAGAGGCAGTGACAGGTGTGAAGAGAGATGGGGGGGGGGAGAGAGAAAGAGTGAGAGAGAGAGACTACGGAAACAGCAGTAGAAATGGGCCGGAGCCAATATAGATTCGTGAAAATAAAATAAAGTCTCATGAATTGTCATGAGTTGATAGCACACACCACATACACTAAGGATAATGGAACCAGAGTATGTGATATAGAAGCAGCAGGTTTTGCTCAACAGTTAGTGCAAGGGTATTTGAACAAAGAATACTGCCTTCCTGGAATTATATCAGGTCACAAGATGCAGGAGTGAGCTGAGGCCATTTGATCGAGAATACTGTTTTCTGAAAAAAATCATTGACGTCTACCGACAACTGTAGCAGAAAATCGGATATAGAGGCATAACTAGGAAATTCGACTCATTGAGTCTGCTTCGGCATTCTGTTATATTTGATAGTATTTTTAAAACCCAATATCCTGCCTTCTTCTTAAGCCAGTTTCCAATGTCTTTCATAATGCACCAAATGACTTGGTCTATCTGTGGGAACGAATTTCACCAAATGACCACTTCCATATATACCTGTCCATTTCGAGTCCTGGACAGAACACAGTTATGAATGATCGTAAATTGAATTCTCCACTTCCTGAAAGGCACGCATATGTTGGAACGAGTGAAAGAAACGTAAACATGATTGATTTCCGTCGCAGTGTTCCCCACATAAGGATACATTGAAATGATTGCATCCATAATCTCCAGGTTTAGGAGAGAGACATTTGAGTTAATCAACCCTAATTTACACAGATTTCACTACCTTCACAACCGAAGTTATAAAGGTCACAATGTTCAGTAAGAATCTAGGCTTTCAAAAGTAAAATGGTAAGAAAAAAATATGTGCAAAGCCATTGATCAACGTAAATAGACCATTTTAAATGGTCACAGATGTGGGGAAATGGTGATAGTGTCGGCCAAATAAATTATGAACATAATTCTCAAAAGTGGAATCAATAAATTGGAAAAGGGAGAAACAGAACAATGGAGAGAGAGAGAGAGAGTGAGGGATAGACAGACATAGAGAGACAGAGACACGGAAAGAGACAGATCCAGAGAGCGTCAGGTTGAAAGGAGTATATTTATTTTGACAGAAATTTTATGCGGAATGTTGGAATATCTTAAGGGTGCAATAATAGGACGTAAGGAGAACAGCAATCAAAGAGCTCATGTTCGCGATTTATATAAATAAAACATTTTCTATAAATCTGTAAGAGTATAAAAAATATGAAGAGTAAATGATACAGTGCATGGCAACTTTCTGTCATCCATTTTCAATCGTACTGAAGAGAATGCCACAGAAATAGCTCTCAGTTGTGCACAATCTATTTCAAATATTAGGGTGATCGAGTGAAGTGCAATGAGTCCAGAACTGTTTATAGGGACAAAATCAATCCGCATTCTGGGTCGGTTCAGAGAAGGCTGAAGTTCGGTAGGGATATATTGAAGGGATATATAAATTTCGTGAGATTAAATTCACGAAAACGAGAGGACGTTTACCTTTTCAGAGAGAGAACACAACTTCAGTGTTTTTGTGTAGTGACACAAGTGGATTCGAAACGACCTTTGTGCGCTTGTATACAGATCTCTGAACGTTAATCAGATGTAATACAAGTAGTAAAGCAGAAGGTTGCAGAACACTATGTTAGTTGAGTATTCGAGCAAAGAGCTATAATACAGGGCCCTGGTGAGTGCGTACATGAGAAAAAAATACTGCATTGGTCTAAAGTTTCCGAGTAAGGAGGATCTTAACGGTAATGGAGAAAGTTTTGCGTAGGCTGTCGTAATTAATTCTCTGAAAAAGAACCAGGGCTATATTAGATTTTAAATTATTTTTGAACCGTTATACCTTTGATAGAATCAAAATTGAATGTGCCCGGTGTGCTGTGTGCTGTGTGTGACTGTTGGTACCGTGTTTTGCACCTTGCTCCAGATGTAAACAGTTTCATTTGGCTGGACTCGTCTATACCCAGATGACATTTAAACTTGGACTTGAAATTCTTAGAAGTTACTGTGAGTACCAGTTTGTGCCCCTGAGAGTAGATTATTGTGAGAACTCAACTTGTCTGGAAAAGTACTGGGATAAATGTTATGATAGATCTTTGATGGAATCTATAAGGGTGTAATTGGCAATTTCTTTGTGCAAGTGGTAAACTTCTGTTCGGCTCACTCACGACGAGTGCTAAGAGTTGGAGATAGAATCATATGCCTGAGAGAGGGAAAGAGAGAAAAAGAAGCTGTCGGGCACTTGCAGTTCATTCGGCAGTATATTTTGTGAGCGGCTTAGTGATTCTTTAATGAATAATATTTTGTCTCTTCAACGACTTTATTAATTAGTTACGGTCTGTATTTTATTCTTCTAAGACCAGTAAAGTAAATTCTTGCAACTTTAAACACGTGCATAGTGCATTATTTGCTTGTGGGTAGCTCCTGCTGCTGAATCAGAAAAGAGCAAGAGACGAGTTTTAAATCATTTTCGTTAAACACGAGATGTATCAGTGAAGCTACATGCAGTGAATCCCCGTTACAGTTTCGCTATAATTCCATGTTAATTTCCTGCTGGTCAGGTTGCTGAGATTCACTTTAATTTTCAAATGATTTTTGGTTTGTTTTGGTCATAACTGAAATAATAGTGACATTATTTACCAATTATAGTTGACCAGAATCTGGTCACGTGACGGGAACCAGTTAGTCTTGTGGGAGATCTGCATTAGTCAAGGTCAAAGTGCATTTGTTATCATCAATTACATTGGGATTCATTTTCTTACAAGAATTTACAAGAAAATATGGAAGTCCAATCGATTTATGAAATCTACACTGAAGCCAGGAGTTGTAAAGACTCTAAAAATGATTCTTTTGGTTGTAGAATCAAGTCAGAATCGGGGCAATTAAAGTTATCCACGCTGCTTCAGTTGTCCGATGGTTGAATAGTAATAACTGTTTCTCAACTGGGTGAAAATAGATTTAACACGTCTGTGCCTCCTGTCTGATGGTTGTAGCGAGAAGGGAGCATGAACTGGATGGTTGGGGGACTTTAATGATTGATGTTGCTTCCTTGTCGCAGAGCTCCATTGGTGGGGATGATTTTGCCAGTGATGCACTGGGTTGTGTCGACCATTTTCTGGAGGCTTTGTGAAGCATTGTGAGTTCTTTAAGTTCTGTCAGTCTATGATATACCAGTATTGATCGTCAGGCTCCAGCGCCTGAGAAAGTCCTTGCAAGCCAGTACAGATTCAGCAGCGCTGAAGAGAGAAGACCTACATTCTTTGCTGCGATGGAGCTTTGTACTAATGAACGACATGATGAGATACAGCTGAAATTATATCTTTACATAACAAGTATACTGCACTGGTATTTTAGTGAAATTGGCTGAGAAGACATTATCAGCTTAGCTCGCGAGAAACATAACAACATTTACCCCAATGCAGTCGACTCAATGCGCACCGATTCTTTTGACCACATGATCTTGGTTCAATGTATGGTCTACCAATCCACAGCCCTCACAGAAAGCACATTAATTCATCTGCATTTTACCGTTTGCCTAATTACGATTAGGATTTAAAAGATAATGGACTTATGCGTCATGAAAATAGAATGGATATACCAAATCAAGAAAAGAGGGGGACAAGTAATACACTGAATCTGTGCCAGACAGTTGTGGAACAAGATAGACAGTTGCAATCACCAGATTACCCGATAATCTCACGTCCACCGCCAGAAGACAATCACCTCCCCACCACACCACACACACACACACAGACAGACACACACACACACACACACACACACACACACACACACACACACACACACACACACACACACACACACACACACACACACACTTCCCTCCGTGAAAACAACTGCTATTTAACTTTACAAAATGTTACAAATTGTCCCCGAAAAAACGCAAGCTGAGCCTTTTCCGTTTTTCCGCCACATCATTTCGTGTTTAATTAAGAAAAGTAATCCCCGAAACTGAAGAGGTGTAGGTTTAATGTATGAAATACTTCCCGTATACCCGTAACATAATGCGAGCTCAACGGATCTATTTAACTTACTCTTAAAAAAAGCAGTTAAGCCTGGATCCACATTACCCTGAAGCAGTCGGTGCAATGGAATCACCACGCTCCCTGATGAATGTAAACACTCTTTCCTCTTATCCTGCCTGTTCACTTTCTCCCAGCGCATTCAATCTCTTTCTCCTGGTTTCTGAATATGAAGTGGATGTTTTACATACATATGGAAATATGCATTTATTTCATACTCTTCTATCAAAATTCGTCTTTTTATCCCTGCGTCCGGAAAGATGCTTGTCTCCCGTAAATCCTCATAACTCACTGCATCGCAAAGGCTATACGATAACTCCACGAGGTTCCCCTCTGTCTGAACAACTTATATATATGGTATGATAATTTAAAGATTTTCGTTTCCTTATATACCTCAATGTATAGCTGCTGCAAAACAACAAATTTCACAGCGTATGCCATTGACATTAAAGCTGACGCTGATTTTGATTCTGATAAAGAACGTGTGATGCCTACATTGGCTAATTCGTTTTTCCAAGTGGATGTAAGTGCAGTAGTACACATTTGCTGTTTGTCGGAGCCTGTGACTTTAACTTTCGAAGAATAAGGCCACGAAATGAGCGCCGGTTCTTTTAATGTGCCTTTATTCTGTATTGATAATCTGAACTATCCAAAGAACTTCCGGTTGTGGTGCAGTATAGAATATCGTGCAGGGAATCGCTCCAGAAAACAATTGTGCTCAGACTGCTGACCGTGTATTTGATAGTAGCACAGTGTTTCATAGCGCTTTTTGCTGTGAGCCAAAGCAGCATTTACATCCATAGACCATAAACCGGAACAGACCATACAATAGTAGCCATTGAGCACTACACTCCAGAAACAGGCCCTGCATGCTGATTAAAATGGACTGATTGGAATGATTGAAGTTGAATAGAGTGATCTTTTTTAAATGTTCGGTCAGGTGATCTGTACAGCCAATGTAATCTGTAGGCGTAGAGAGCTGGAGTGAAGAGCAGCTCAAAATTCTACGTGAAAATTAGCTGGCAGTAGTGTGCAGCCACGGTCGGTGTGTAACTTCATCTCACAAGATATTTGAAGAAGAAAGGAGAGAGAAACTTTCATCGCTTGTCCCTAGGAGCATCCTACCCGGTGGCAGGAGAGGGAACATAGCCAAAGAGCTAAATGCCTCTTAAACGTGAGTGGATCATTCAATTCATTTGAAAATTTGGAAACTACCAGGCAAAATATGAACATTCATTAAAGCGTAGGGGGAGGAATGCAGTCCATAGATCAAAGTTCAAATAAAATTTATTATTGTTACGGATTCAGGCAACAATAAATATATGAATTAGGCAAGGGTTTTTATAATAAATAACATGTTTATTAAACACTGAAAACAAACCCCCCAAAAGTAAACAAATCACTAACGTAACCGGAAATCAGCTGCTGTGCGGCAGCTTAAACAGTTCTTAAAGCAATGAAGCTAAAACAGTTCTTAAAGCGATGTTGCAAGAACAGTTCTTTAAAGTAGTATTGCCAAAAGTTCAAAATGCTCACAGTCCATTTAAGGGAGAGGCTTTATAAGACGATTTAAATTCTCTTTCACGTCGTGTTGTTTCGGTTCCCAAATCGAACTTTTCCCACGAAGAATTTATGAAACGAAACGGTTTAAAGGCACTGACCTTTCCTTTAAAACACTGTCCTCGATCTTTTCTGCTATTTCGCAGAGATTAACACGAGAACAGTCAACGAATTCCTTCCGAATAAGGATCAAACAAGGCCGAACCCGTTTCACCGTCGAAATCGTTTCTCCTCGATCTTCTATCTCCCGAACTCCGAACTTCACTCTCCACTTATTCTTAACTAGCAGTATTGTAAAGAAACTGCTGGCAATGACCTTTTAAACTTTAGGCATTAGATAAAATTTCATCTTTCAACTAAACTGCGTCAAAACATTAAATCACGCAGTGGCATGAAGTCACCATGGCAAATCCAGCCACGAACTGCCCCTCCTCACAGGGAGGGGTTCTCCTTTTATACCCTGTAAAAAAAAACCTGTCACATGACCTCTACTGGCGGGAAAATGATGTCACTCCATCATCACAAGACCATTACCTCAAGTCCAGTACAGCTTCAACCTCAGTCACGTGACAAGGGTGCCACTGTCACGTGTCACGGGTACGTAACACCTCCCTCCAAAAAAACATTTTTGGTCTGACAAGACCAAAAATTTCAAAAATTATTTACAAGAAAAACAAATATATAAATTTTATAACGTATACAATATACAATACCATCATATAACATTTTACAACTCACAGTACAGTAGGAGTGTTACAATTGAAAAAAAACACTCCATAAAAAAATTACATTGTACATTCAACATCGAGATAGACAGTCAGCAACCACATTATCTTTACCTTTAATATGAGTTATCACAATATTGTACTCTTGTAACATCAAACTCCAATTTAATAATCTATTTTTGTTTTTCATCTTACTCAGAAAAACTAACGGATTATGATCAGTGTAAACAATAACTGTTTTTTGAGTAGTACCAACATATACCTCAAAATATTCCAAAGCTAAAACAAGAGATAACAATTCCTTCTCTATTGTCGAATAGTTTCTTTGATGATTATTAAATTTCTTAGAAAAGTAAGCTACTGGATGATCAACCTCATCACCCTCATTCCTTTTCCATCAATACTGCTCCTGCAGCCTCATCACTAGCATCTACAGCTAATGAAAAAGGTTTTTCAAAGTCAGATGCCTTAAGCACAGGTTGTTGACATATTATTTTTTTCAGTTTTTCAAATGCTTCTTGACAAGGCACTGTCCACATAAACTTCACATTCTTCTGCAAAAGGTTAGTTACTGGAAGGGCAAAATTAGCAAAATTCTTACAAAATTTTCGATAATATCCTACCATTGCCAAAAATCTTCTGAGAGTTTTTTTCCCCGTTGGAGTGGGAATCTCTAAAATTGCCTGAACTTTTGCCTGAACAGGAGCTACCTTACCATGACCCACAACATAACCAAGGTAAGTCCCAGTGGCGTGTCCAAATTCACTCTTAGCTAAATTAATAGTTAAGTTAGATTTTGAAAGCCTTTCAAACAATTTCTCCACCGCAATAATGTGTGCTTCCCAAGTATCATTTCCTGTCACTAAATCATCAATATAAGCATCAGCATCTTTCAATCCCTGAATCACAGAGTTAATCATCCTCTGGAAAGTACCCGGGGCATTCGTCATCCCAAATGGAAGAACATTATATTCATATAACCCAGATGGAGTTACAAATGCAGAAATCTCTCTACCTCTGTCCATTAATGGAACACATCAATACCCTTTCAATAAATCAATCTTTGTAAGGAACTTTGCCTTTCCAACTTGATCTGCACAATCATTTATTCTAGGAATTGGATACGCATCTGTTTTCGTTACAACATTCATCTTCCTATAGTCCATACAAAACCTAATACTACCATCTGGTTTTGGCACCATATCACATGGTGAACTCCAATTCGAGTTAGAATGTCTAATAATATTATTCTCTAACATATATTCAATTTCTTTCTCAGCAAGTTCACATTTTTCTATGTTCATCCTATATGGGTGTTGTTTAATAGGTTTGGCATCTCCAACATCTATATCATGTGAAGCTATAGTAGTCCTTCTCGGAACATCTGGAAACAACTCCCTATATTTAAAAATCAACTCCTTCATATGTTGTCTCTGCTCTAACTGTAAATGTGTTAATTTCTCATCAATATTTTCCAGAATGGTTGAATTTGTTAACCTAACAGAAACAATGTTGGATTTAGAATGAAATTCAGATGAATCATCTATCATGTTCCTAGTTAAATCTAACCCATTCTCACTAACCACAACAGTCACAGTATCAGTTTGTTTTTCATAATATGGTTTTACCATATTTATATGGCAAAGTTGTGTTGACCTTCTACGATCTGGAGTTTTTATCACGTAATCCACATCATTGATTTTAGACACAATTTCATAAGGACCATGAAATCTAGCTTGTAAAGGATTCGTTTGCACTGGAAAAAGAACCAACACCTTATCTCCAGGCTTAAACATCCTCATCCTAGCTTCTTTATCATACCAAGTTTTCATTTTCTCCTGAGCCAATTTTAAATTGTCCTTGGCTAAGCTACAAGCTTTATGTAGCCTGTCCTTAAATTTCAAAACATAGTCCAACAAATTAGTGTGTATTTCCTCACTAGTCCACTGTTCTTTTAATAAAGCTAAAGGTCCTCTAACTCTATGCCCAAACACGTTCAAATGGACTGAAACCTAAAGATTCCTGGACCGATTCCCTTACAGCAAATAAAAGTAAGTTTATACGCTCATCCCAATCACTTTCATTTTCCACACAATATGTCCTAATCATATTCGTGAGGGTAGAATGAAACCTCTCCAAGGCACCTTGCGACTCTGGATGGTATGTAGACGATGTGATTTGCTTAGCTCCCAATTTATAAACTATCTGTTGAAACAATCCAGACATAAAATTACTGCCTTGATCAGTTTGTATCTCCTTAGGTAATCCAAAATAAGTAAAGAATTTTATAAGGGCCTTCGTCACAGTTTTAGCTTTTATATTCCTAAGTGGTACTGCCTCTGGAGACCCAGACGAAGTACACATGACAGTCAACAAGTACTGATAACCAGTTTTTGTCTTTGGTAATGGACCAACAGAATCTACAATAACTTTAGAAAACGGTTCACCAAATGCTGGAATAGGTTGTAATGGAGCTACTGGTGTAACTTGATTCGGTTTACCCACAAGTTGACAAGTATGGCACATTTTACAAAACATCGCCACATCCTTTCTTAGACCAGGCCAGTAAAAATGTTTTAAAATCTTGTCCACAGTTTTCCTTAACCCTTGATGTCTACCTAAGTGCATACTATGAGCTAAAGTCAAAATCTCATTTCGATAAACTTTAGGGACAACTACCTGGTAAACAACATTCCATTCCTCACTTGCAGGAATTGTAGGCGATCTCCACTTCCTCATCAACACTGCTTTTTCCAAGTAATATCCTACTGGCACCTTCTCAATTTCAGTATCTAGTAAAGCTTGTGCTCTTAATTTTATAATCTCAGGGTCTTTATTCTGCTCTGCTATCATCTCCTTCCGAGACAGAGAAAAATCTTCATAGTCAGACTTACTCCAAGAATCTTGTTCAAACAATGAAGGTGAGAAAGTCTCTGACACATCCTCAAAACTCGAATCCTGAGTTAACAGTCATGAGTAACAAACTCATTCTGCACATCAATCTTTTTAGCCATAGCTCTAGTCACAACACAGGAAGAATCTGTGTTAGAATTCATCTCTGGTTCCTCTGACTCAATTGTCAAATGCACTTCAGGAAAAACTTGTCCACCTGCCAAATCATTACCTAACAATAAAGAAATACCCTTCACAGGTAAGCTGTGCTGTAGTCCTACTTTAACAATCCTGTAACTAACCCTGACTTTAAATTTACTTTATGTAAATGTACAGGCATAAAATCACTCCCAACACCTCTTATATAATTTTCCTCACCAGTATCAGACTCTTCATTAAACTTCAACACACTGTCTAACAACAGTGATTGAGAAGCTCCAGTATCCCTAAGGATTTTTATTGGCACCAAAGTAGATCCTTCTTTCAAGGATAGAAACCCTTCAGTTATAAAATGATCATATCCCTTTCTAACTTGGTCCGACTCTAACAAAACCTCATTTGTGTTTATCGAACCAGGTAATTTTATAGGTGCTTAAGTATGTTGCACACAAGCATCTGGAACTGCTTCCTTCTCTTTCTTTTTCAATCTGAAACAGTTAGCTATTACATGGCCAGGCTTCCTACAATAGTTACAAATAAGACTAAACTGTCTTTCCATCACAAGTTTTCCTTCCTCCTTACCTTTCTCATTAACTTCTGATTTAATTTCTGATTTACCTTGAGTCTCCATGTTATTTTTCCTATTAAAAATTCTGCCGTGAGGAAATTTATTCGTACGGATTAAAACATACTCATCAGCTAATCTAGCACAGTCCTGCAAATTATCAGTATCCCTCTCATTTAAGTGGGTCCTTACTTCAACAGGAATGCTTCTTTTAAATTCCTCCATTAAAATCAGCTCTTTCAATGTATCATAGTCCTCATTTACATTTTCAGAAGAAACCCATCTCTCAAAACACATAGCTTTATCTTAGGCAAATTCCACATAAGATTTTTCCACAGACTTCTTCAAACTTCTGAATCTTTCTCTATACGCTTCTGGGACTAACTCGTATGACTTTAAAATATGTATTTTTACAATATTCATAATCTAATGCTTGGGCAGCAGTTAAAGCTGTGTAAACTTGTTGTGCTTTGACTTTAATTACACTCTGTAACAACACTGACCATTTATCTTTCGGCCACTCTGACATCCGAGCAATAGTTTCAAAATGTTGGAAATATCTTTCTACTTCTGTTTCACTAAATGGTGGGACCAATTTAATTTCTTGACAAGCAACAAACGGTTTTTTAGAACCAGAAGACTGATTCCCAGATCTTTATTCCGCCATCGCATATTCAAATTCCCACTGTTTACTTTCAGCTTCTAACTTACAACGCTCCAAATTAATTTGTTCGATTTGCAACTCCATCTCCAGATTACTTATTGGAAACGACTCTAAAACCGATTCATCAAAAACACCCGAATCCACATAGTGTGACGCAATTTTTCTCAGTATTACAGCCTTTGATGTAGTCTGCAAAATACCTTTAAGTTGCAATTTACCAGCTATCTCAGACACCTCAGTTTTTTTCACCTTCGCTAACAACTCCGCGCCTGTCGAAACCAGAAACTCATCAATATTCATTGTTGCCGAATACCACTCACAAGCCAATCAAACAAACGAATCGAGTATTCCCCTTTTCCAAGACACCGATTCAAAAGTTAGCAAGCATTTAAACTCAAACGATCCAATCCGGACGCAGCCCCCCATATTTATGTCACGGATTCAGGCAACAATAAATATATGAGTTAAGCAAGGGTTTTTATAATAAATAACATGTTTATTAAACACTGAAAACAAACCCACCAAAAGTAAACAAATCACTAACGTAACCGGAAATCAGCTGCTGTGCGGCAGCTTACACAGTTCTTAAAGCAATGAAGCTAAAACAGTTCTTAAAGCGATGCTGCATGAACAGTTCTTTAAAGTAGTATTGCCAAAAGTTCAAAATGCTCACAGTCCATTTAAGGGAGAGGCTTTTTAAGACGATTTAAATTCTCTTTCACGTCGTGTTGTTTCGGTTCCCAAATCGAACTTCTCCCACGAAGAATTTACGAAACGAAACGGTTTAAAAGCACTGACCTCTCCTTTAAAACACTGTCCTCGATCTTTTCTGCTATTTCGCGGAGATTAACACGAGAACAATCAACGAATTCCTTCCGAATAAGGATCAAACAAGGCCGAACCCGTTTCACCGTCGAAATCGTTTCTCCTCGATCTTCTATCTCCCGAACTCCGATCTTCACTCTCCACTTATTCTTAACTAGCTGTATTGTAAAGAAACTGCTGGCAATGACCTTTTAAACTTTAAGCATTAGATAAAACTTCATCTTTCAACAAAACTGCGTCATAATATTAAATCACGCAGTGGCATGAAACCAACATGGCAAATCCAGCCACGAACTGCCCCTCCTCACAGGGAATGGTCCACTTTTTATACCCTGTAAAAAAAACCTGTCACATGACCTCTACTGGCGGGAAAATGACGTCACCCCACCATCACAAGACCATTACCTCAAGTCCAGTATAGCTTCAACCCCAGTCACGTGACAAGGTTACCACTGTCACGTGTCACGGGTACGTAACATTATCCAATTATATAATTGTCAGCTCTGTCATGGACGGTCGCCAACCTGGCTGCGAAAACAGGTGGGTTGGATGTGCGGCTCGCAAATTCATCCCGCAAATCCCCAGAGCTAAAGAAACGTCATCAGAGGCTCCAAACCCCCTATCCCTAGGGTTCTTCGCCAGGAAGGCCTATGACACCAAATGGTCAGAGCAGAAGCCCCTGGGCTGTACCACCTTCTATTGGCCCTGAAAAGAGGACTCCCTCATGCTCCTATTGGTGAACAATGCCCAATAATGTATGATAGGATTAAGAAGAACAAGAAGAGGAAGTACTCGCAGATAGAAAGGTGGGGGGGGGGGGGGGTTGGTGAATGTCTTCCTTGCCATATATGTTTTGCAGGAGCCCTTGGTAGCGAAGTTTAGTTGAATGGACACGTATAAAATTCTGAAGAATCTCGGAAGGTCAGGTAGCATCTTTGGAAACGAATGGCGAGTTCCCGTTTCTGGCTGAGAACATTCATCAGGATCTGTTGTCTTTCAGAATAGGGGGCGAAGAATAACATAGATTTAATTTTGAATTCACTGTATATCTTCTGGTTTTGGACCAAAATAGACAAGTTGTTCCATTGCCGAATGTGCTTTGGAGAGAGATGAGACCTTCAGTAATTGGGAAAATAAGTAGCACTCGACACAAAAATGGTGGAGCATGCTGTCATCAGCTGCCCAGTAATCATTGTTCTCTCCAAGCCAACTATACATTTGCAGACATCAGAAAGGGTAACATGAGGGAGCACAAATCAATCCTCATAGAAAAATCAGGCGTGGACAATTTGGGCAATTTCAAGTGCTGAAGTGTATTTCTAACATGGTTCCAGCATATTGATGCAACTATAAAGAATGTAAGACAGCAGCTCTATTTCATTCGGAATTGGAGTTTATTTGGTATGTTACACTCGTAAAATATCTGCAGACTACCATGGAAAGAATTCTGACCAGCTGCATCACCGTCTGGTATGGGTGGACGGCAGCTCCTACTGCACACAACCGAAGTAAGCTTCAGAGTTTCGTAAAATCAATCTGCACCATCATGGGTACGACTGTCCGTAGAATCCAAAACATTTTCAAGCAGCGGTGTCTCAAAAAGGAAACCCATTTGTTATTGTTACAATTAGGGAGGAGGTAGATAGCACACATTCAGCGATTCAGGGCACATTATTCCACTTTGCCACCCGATTTCTAAATGCACATTGAACCCATGAAAACTAACTCAGCGACACACATAAAATGCATTACTGGAGGAAAAAAAAGGAAAAAAAAAGTTACCACTATTCTTCGCGTTATATCTGGAACCATTAGCTGAATACATCAGACAAAATGAAGATATCAGGGGAATTACTATTAAAGGGACAGAGCATAAATTGGCTTGTTATGCGGATGACATCTTGATCTATCCAGAGCAACCAAAGTACTCTTTGCCTAAATTGATGTAATCCTTTGAACAATACGGTCGATTATCAGGATACTAGATCAACATAAATAAAACCCAATTACTTTCATATTACTATAGCCCACAAAGAGAAATTGAAAGTCGAATTCCCTGGGCATGGCACACAGAGTCTTTCAAATATTTGGGCATCGCCAACATTATATAGACCTATTTCTTTGTTAAACACCGATTATAAAATAATAGCAAAATTTTATCTCGTAGATTATCTAAATACTTACCATAATTAATACATATGGATCAAACAGGATTTATCAAAAATAGACAATCGGCAGATAATGTAACCCGATTACTTAGCATAATTCATTTGGCACAAAAGAGGGAGGAAATGAGTGTGGCAGTTGCTTTAAATGCAGAAAAAGCATTTGATAGATTGGAATGGGATTTTTTATTTAAGAGATTGGAAAAATATCGATTAGGAGTATTCTTTATAAAATGAATTAAAACCTTAAATACTAACCTCAAAGCTAAGGTGGTGACAAATGGCCAAATTTCAACATCATTTCAGTTAACAAGGTCAACCAGACAAGGTTGTCCATTATCACCTGCTTTATTTGTGTTGGCAATAGAACCATTAGCTGAATTAATTAGAACGGACCCAGATATTAAGAGTTTCAGTGTTAACCAGGAGGAATACAAGATTAACATTTGCTGACAATGTTCTGCTTTATTTAACAAACGCATTGTATTCGCTACGTAAATTATTTTCCAGATTGGAAGAATATTGGAAAATATCAGGCGACAAAATAAATTGGGATAGAAGTGAAATTCTACCTCTTACTGAAGGAGATTATAGTCAATGTCGATTAATAACTCAATTTAGATGGCCGATAAATGGTACAAAATATTTAGGTATAAGAGTTGGTAATGATATAAAGATATAAATTAAATTATTTACCATTATTGAAAAAAAAATCAAGAAGATCTTGATAAATGGATGATGTTACCAATAACATCAGTAGGCAGAGTAAATGCTGTAAAAATGAATATATTCCCTAGATTACAATACTTATTCCAAATACTAAAAATATAAGTACCCCAGAAGTTTTTTCAAGAGTTGAATAAGTGTGTGAGGAAGTTCATTTCGAAAGGTGAGATGTCAAGAATATCGTTGGAAAAATTGACATGTAAATTTGATCTAGGAGGGTTACAACCTCCAAACTTTATGAATTATGATAAAGCAAATCAACTTAGATTTATTGCATCTTTTTTTGATGAAGATAAGCCTGCATGGATTAGAATAGAACTAGATAAAATAGGAGAAAATATATCAGAATATATTATATATATATAAGTGGGTATCTAAACCGATACGGGAAAAGAAAGAATCTCCTATATTAAAACATTTGATTGATTTATGGAATAAGATAAATGTTGACGATGAGATAAGGAAATCTTTATTAGCACAGAGAGCTTTAAATCAAAATAACCTTATTCCTTTTACAATGGATAATCAACATTTATACGACTGGTTTCAAAAAGGGGTTAGATATGTAGGAGATTGTTTTGAACGAGGTATATTAATGTCATTTGTTCAATTAAAGAATAAATTCAAAATATCAAATAACACTATTTACTGTTATTTCCAATTACCAATTAAGGGAGTATTTAAGAGATAAGCTGGATCAAACAATGTTATTGCCGAAACCTAATGTAATAGAAACTTTAATTCAAAAAGGAAAAAAATATATATATTTCATGTATGTATAGTTTGATTCAAAAACAGGCAATTAAACAAGGAATTCATAAGTCAAGACAAACATGGGAAACTGACTTGAATATTAAAATTGAAGAAACAAGTTGGTCAAGACTATGTCTTGACAGTATGACGAATGCAACAAATGTCCGGTTAAGATTAGTGCAATATGACTTTTTACATCAATTATATGTTACACCACAAAAAATAAATAAATGAAACCCAAATTTATCTGATCAATGCTTCCGATGTAATCAAGAAATTGGTACTTTTTTACATTCTACTTGGTCTTGTTTTAAAATTCAACCTTTTTGGACAAATTTAAGAGTTTTACTGGAACAAATTATTGGAAAACAACTTTCACATAACCCAATATTATTTTTACTCGGCGATATTGAAAGGACAAAACCGAAACCCAAATTGAATAAACATCAGAAAGAATTCATAAAAATTGCATTGGCAGTAGGCAAAAAGGCAATTGCAGTTACTTGGAAACGGATTCATACTTAAGTATAGATCGCTGGAAGAACGAAATCTTTAGTTGTATTCTACTTGAAAAATTACTTATAATTTAAGAGATAAATATGAAACATTTCTGAAAATTTGGAGCCTTTATTTACAAAAGATAAAACTAAATACCTAGGTGCTCCGAAGATAAAATTACTGGTTATTTGTTGAAAGAAATAAATATATTTACGAAAGCTATTATGAACTCCACGGAGCATGTGGGGAATCTTCCGATATCGAGGCATTCTTTCTTTCTTTCTTTCTTTCTTTCTTTCTTTCTTTCTTTCTTTCTTTCTTTCTTTCTTTCTTTCTTTCTTTCTTTCTTTCTTTCTTTCTTTCTTTCTTTCTTTCTTTCTTTCTTTCTTTCTTTCTTTCTTTCTTTCTTTCTTTCTTTCTTTCTTTCTTTCTTTCTTTCTTTCTTTCTTTCTTTCTTTCTTTCTTTCTTTCTTTTTTTCTTCTCTTTTTCTTTCTTTCTGTCTATAGGGATATGTTAGGGGGAAGGGGTTAAGGGGAGGTGGAAGGGTTGATAACTTTTTTTTCTTTCCTTCTGTAATCAGTTGAAAACTCAATAAAAAATATAAAAAAATATTTGGGCATCATTACACCAAAAGATTTAGCAAAATTATCAGAATGTAATTATCAGCCTTTATATAAAAATAAGGAAGATGTGGCAAGATGGAACCTGATTCCTTTTCTCAGTCTCATTTCAAGGATTGAGTCTATTAAAATTAATGGACTGCCCGGACAATTATAACACTTTCAGACCCTACCAATAGAGATTAATCAAAATCAATTCAATGAATGGAACAAGATGCTATCAAGGTATATCTGGCAGGGTAAAAGGCCGAGAGTTCGTCTCAAAACTTAGCAATTAGTAAAGGAAAAGGGGGGATGGGGTCTACCTTCTCTTAGAGATTATTATTTTGCAGCACAGTTGAGAGCTATGATATGTTGGTTCAACACATCATATGACACTTAATGGATAAACATTGAGGAGCGGGTTCTTCCCATTCCCTTCAGCAATTTTGGCTGATAACAACCTGCAAAGGTACAAAAATACTATTCATAACCCATGGGTGAAATTGACTCTTAAAATATGGAAAACGACTATAAAAGAATATAATCTAGAGGGAGATATTGCAATTCTTAAAAGGTGTGCATATGACTCGGATTTTACACCAAATAAATTGGATGCTAGATTTAAGGACTGGACAGCTAAAGGAATAACAGTTCTTTGCAACATAATGAAAGAAGGAACACTGTTCAGTTTTGAAATGCTTAAAGAGAAACACTTATTAGGAAAACAAGATTTTTATCGGTATTTACAGATGCGACAATATGTTTAAAAATGTAACCAAGGCAAATACATGCTTGATAGAGCTCTTTAGAAAAGCATATAATTCAGGTAATGATAGTAGGATCACTTCAAGCATGTATAAGGGGTTGTCAAATCTTTAAACACTTTCGACTTCACACATTAAAACAAAATGGGAGAAGGAAGGAAGGATAATTATATCTGAGGAAGAATGGACAACAATATGGAGGTACCAATGGAAGTAAACCAGTTCACAGACATGGAGGGAGTTTGAATTGAAAACCTTGATAAGATATTTTATTATACCCTCTCAGAAATCCCATTATGATAGTAACCTCCCTGTTTGCTGGAGAAATTGTGGAAATCAAAATGCAAATCATTATCATATTTTTTGGGACTGCCCTGTTATCAAAAACTATTGGAGGCGGATACACAATGCCCTACAAGACATCTTTAAATGTGAAATACCCTTAGAGAGTAAGACAAAATATTTTGGATATATACCTCAAGAATGCTTGCAAAGAGATAAATATTTAATGATGTTACGGATTCAAGCAACAATAAATATATGAGAGAGGTAGGGGTTTTTATAACAAATAACACGTTTACTAAACACTGAAAAACAAACCCCCAAAAGTAAACAAACCACTCACGTAACCGGAAATCAGCTGCTGTGCGGTAGCTTAAACAGTTCCTAAAGCAATGTTGCAAAAACAGTTCTTCAAAGTAGTATTGCAAAAGTTCAAAATGCTTACAGTCCATTTAGGGGAGAGACTTTTTAAACGATTTAAATTCTCTTTCACGTCGTCTTGCTTCAGTTCCAAATCGAACTTTTTCCACGAAAAATTTAGGAAGAATGAAACGGCTTAAAGGCACACCTTTCCTTTACAAAACTGTTCCCAATCCTTTCTCTGCTATTCACAGGGATTAACATGGGCACAGTCAACGAAATCCTTCCGAATGAGGATCAAACAAGGTCAAACCTGTTTCACCGTCGAAATCGATTCTCCTCGATCTTTTAACTCCCGAACTCCAATCTTCACTCTCTACTGATTCTCAACTAGCAGTACTATAAAGAAACGGCTGGCAATGACCTTTTAAACTTTAGGCATTAAATAAAACTTCACCTTTCAAATAAACTGTGTCATAACATTAAATCACGCAGTGGCATGAAGTCAACATGGAAAATCCAGCCACGAACTGCCCCTCCTCACAGGGAGGGGTCTTCCTTTTATACCTTGTAAATAAAACCTGTCACATGACCTCTACTGGCGGGAAAATGACGTTACTGCACCATCACAAGACCATTATCTCAAGTCCAGTAGAGCTTCAACACCTGTCATGTGACAAGTACACCACCGTCACGTGTCACGGGTACGTAATAATGAATATACTGTTGGTGGCTGGTAAAAAGACTCTTATTAGGAAATGGTTATCACAGGATAGCCCAACTTTAAAAGCATGATTGGAAATTACAATTGTCATTTTCAAAATGGACAAGATAACAGCATCCGTTAATCGTAAACTGGAACAATTTGATTCATACTGGGAAAAATGGTTTAACTGCATAATGCTTCATAGGCCTGATTTTATTCTCACAAGTCAATGAATCTGTTGTAAAAAATAAAGATCACTCCCTACTTGTATCTAGTTCTTTCCTTTTTCTTTTTTTTCTTTCTACTCTTTTCTATCAATGTATACCTCAGATTAATACTTCGTGGAGATTTGTGATATATGTGATTATATGATATATATGTACAATGTCTGAAACACATCTTATGGAAATGTTTGTTTGATGATGAACTTCAATAAACAGATAAATTACAAAAAAAAACAAATATCACGACCTATGCCAGTGATGTTGATGCTGATTCTGAATCTGATTCTAAGCTTTACGGGTGCGAGGCCCATGTGTAACCGCGAAGCTCTTTCAAAACAATACTTGCCGAAGGATCAGGGTAGCAATACAATGATAAATTCAAAGCTCAAAGCAATATATAACGGAGTGTGTATATGTCAACATATACTATACAGAGGTTAATTCTCTTGTAGCCAATCACAGTAGAACAAGGAACAAAGAAAACATGCTCACGATACCAGTACAGAATTTTCTAGATTTTGTAATACTGGGTGGTGTGGTTCATTTTCAGCATCCGGGCTTAAAGAAGAAAGCAGAGAGCATAGCCTGTGAGATATGTGGTTGCTAGTATCTCTGGAATATTCACAAACTTGTTCAATAACTCTGGTGAAAGGACTTAATACTTTATAAAAAATTGAGCACTATTTCATTGACGCGTACACAGAGCAGTTTAATGCTGGTTATGGGGGCCAGATATTTAACATCAGGTATAGCAAATAAGTAGAAGGACAGATATTGACTTTTGGCAACGAGGGGAGAGATTACATTACTAGCCAGGGAAAATGACATGGCAATGCTCAGTCAGGACAGGCGGGGGACCTCGTGTAGAGAGGCTTTCTTGTTCGACTGACGAATGAGAAATGTATGACTACTTAACTGGGATTATATTATAGATCGCCCAACAATTGGCGGTATTTCGAGGAGCAAACTTGCAGAAGGTCCGCAAACTGTTGCATAAAACAAAAGATTTGATAGCAGTTGATTTTAACTTTCCCCAAAATTAACTGGGACTTCCATACTGTAAAAGGCCTGGAAGGGAATGAGTTTGCCAATTGTTATCTGGAAAGTACTCTTCTGTATATATATGCGTCAATTAGAGAGCGTGTGATACCAGATCTCCTATTAGAGAAGGAGACGGAGCAGGTGAAATAAATTATGTTGGGATCACTTTGTAATTGGTGATCACAGTGCCATTAGTTTCAACGTAGTTGCGGAAACATACAGCTGTGGTGCTTGGGTTGAGATTCTAAATTGGAGAAATGCCAAGTTGGATGGCAGCAGAATAGATTTGGGAAGAATGAATTGGGAAATGTTGTTTTCTCTCGAGGTGGTGTTTGTATGTGGGAGTTCTTTAAAACAGAATTTTCGAAAGTACAGAGTGTTTAAAGTCCTGACAGAAATAAATACAATGATAAGAGGTTTGGGAAACATGGGTTTTCGAAAGCTTTTCAGGCTCTGATTATGGAAAAGAAGATGTATAGCAGCTATAAGCAGCCATGCACAAAAGAGATCGACAAGTATAAGAACTGCAAGAGAACACTTAAGGAAATCAGCAGGACTAAAAAAAAGACATAATGTGTCTCCAGCAAAATTCTCAGGGTTTGTATAGATACTGTGCATTAGGAGGAAAAGCAGAGCAGGCGAAAACAAGTATTCATGTAGAAGTTTAGAGTGGTAATCTACGCGTGGAACCAAAAGAAACTTGATGGTCCTTGAGTAGGTTTGTTGCATCCTTAATTGCCGGAGATACAGAAAAGTGGTGGATGTGGGGTCGATTTCAACATTAAGAGCAGTTTCGATGGGTGTGGTATTGAACTCTCTTGTGTGGCTACAGGTCAAAAGGACGAGGCAGAGTAATGGTTCGGTGTAGACGATGGGCCAAATGGCCCGTTTCTGTTCTGTAGTGTTCTATGACCCTCTGATTCTACGTGGAAGGAAATGCGATGTGAAATTACACCTCACCCCACAGGACTGTCCGTCTCAGGAATTCTCTGTTCATCTCTCCGATGGATAGTCAAGGGCTGATGCATTCTGCTTTCTCTCTCTCTCTCTCTCTCTCTCTCTCTCTCTCTCTCTCTGTCACACACACACACACACTCCTGAAAAATATTTAATAAGACATCACGGAAATTGTCTTCACGGAAAAAACTTCACTAGTTTTAAAAGTTTCGTCCGACTCTCCCAACCCCCTCTCAGGAATTAGCGACAACTCCAGCTGCACGGGCAGATGACAGGGTTTGCAGCTGCATCAGTCCCGCTCACAGACAAAAGCTAGCACCTGGATGCTTGACACTGTGAGCCATGGACAGTGTGGGCCTTATTGGGCTGAGCAGAGTGTGATGGTCGGAGTGGGTTTGAGACAAGAGGAAAATGCTCCAATTCATCAACTAGTTGTCTCAATGATCCCAAACTCCGTCTCCTTCAAACCAACAGCAACGGCCGTCCTCGACCTTGCTTCGATCTGAGGAAGATAAGGGAGGACAGGAAGACGTCATTCGGCCCTGGCAACCGCATAACCCACAAATCAGGACATGTCAGAGCCGCGACTACAACTCCCATTGTACGCATTCACAACTCTCTAGAATCCTTCTGTTGTCCAAAAATGCGCCAGAGCCGTTTGGAATCCCAAATAAAAATGAATAACGTCTATCCTAAATACCGAAGCATTTATTCAGGAGCGACACAGTACTCCATCGCATCCGTCAATTGTGAAAGCCCCGGAACTCCGCCGTGTATGACTGTGGGGTCTGAGATAGTGGATACATTTTCGGCAAGGGGACGATCCTATATACTTTGGAGTACGTACTGCTTTGTTCAATTTCGTCTTACTCCACTAACAATCTCCGCTGTTGGAGAAATCTCCAGACGAAATGTGCGGTTGGGTGGGTCAGCACTATCTGGAGTATGGCCCGCTCCTTCGTTCTAATCTTCGCGCTCAGTTCGGCACAGAGGAGGCCATTTGTCTCTTTGATACACTGTCATTCGATTCTATGAACTACTTCAACATACTTTAGATCAGTCTTTGATGTTCAACTCTTGAGGCAACTCCGGTGCTGGCAAGCCGACAGTTCTCAACATTTAACAAGAGATAAACGTCTTATTTCCCACATATCCACTCCCTCATCTCCCACATTGAATCCCAACTGTGATAAAAAAACAGATTTTTACCCACCCGCCCCCTCCTGTAAGCGCTATCTACAGCTCTAGAGGATAATTTAACACAGGTACAGTTTGACACAAAGAAATGCAACATTGGTGCCATATACTAGTAAAAATATGAGTAGACGTTGACAGTGACATTCAGTGAAAATCTCACTAAGCCTGTCAGGCCACTCTAATTCATTCTCCAACATTCTGTGTTAAGTTGTTGTTTCGGGAGATTTGCAAATCTGCGTAGTCTTTCCTATCACAGAGCGTCGCAAAGCGCTACACCGTCCATCACAGCCGTAATATGCAATATTACAGACTTCATTACTATATTTATTTTATTTATGTATCTATATCCATTTATTTTGAGATTCAACACGAAACGGACCCTTCCAGCCTTTCGAGCCATGTCACTTAACAACCCACCGATTTGACCCGAGACTAATCACGGAACAGTTATGTATACTTTTATTGATCTACTAAACGATAAGTTGTTGGACTGTGGGATGAAAACGGAGGAAATACACCAGCACAGGAGAAGAAATATGCAGTCATGCTTCCAGAGAATGCCAGAATTGAACTCCCAACTCTGACGCCCCGAGCTATAATAGCGACATACTAACTGCAACACGAACGCAGTGATGGCATTTTACATCTGGGGATATATTGGTGTCCCCACAAAGGCCTTCCCTCAGTGAAGAGAAAATAGCACAATGGCTCCAAGAAGAGGTATACGTAGACAGAGTTTTAGCAGTTAGAATTCAAAACTCGGCTGAGGTGTGGAATTACGTGTCTGAAAGAACATGTGTAAAATAAAAAGAAAACCTGTAAAAAATAATTTGTCGTGTAACCTGAAGAGGCTATCGACAGAGATACGGGAGGTAGGATTAATCTAAGAAACTCTTAATTGGTCAGCGACATTCTGTGACCCACGGTTCGCTGATGTCTGTAACATTGGTGGTTCATGGTAATGTCTGTGGCGGGCTATCTTTTTTCAGGAGTTCGGGGCAGTGTCGCTGTTGACAGATTCCACAAGCAAACGATCATTTTCTTCTCTCACATGCAGGTAGCGAGCCTCGGGACCCCTCGATTCTCCTGCTTCCTCCCTCGCAGGAGGAAACCGGCTCGGGTACGGCCACTCTGTCTGGCTTGGTGAGTAGCTTTAAGCCGGGTTTGATAGTGCTTCGCTGGACTGAGGCAGGAGTCGAGACGGATGTCAGGCGCAGTGTCTCCAAAGAGGGACCAGTCCTACCTCCGGATACCGACCGCTGCCTGGAGCAAGGGTTCCAAATATTCGTGCAGCGTGAGATACAGCTCGCTGAGCTCGCCTCTGCTCAACACCATCTCGTCGTCCGTCTGTGCGCCGTCTGTGCGTCTGTCCGTCTCCCTGGTTGGCAGCTCGCGCGAATTATTTGCTCCTGTCTAATGTAGTGAAACTTGCACCGGGCAATACAACCGTTTTGTGCTATGTAATTGTGTGAGATTGTCATATATTAGAATGAACGAAAAGTATAAAAATGTAACAACACTTTGCGATGATCGTCTGCCGTTTTCATGCGTAATTCGCTTTAGAATTGTCCGAGTAGTCCTGTGCATAAGTGCTACCGCATATTGAATATGGAATGACTATGCAGATACTCAGTGTGCTTTGATTGCATCTTATGTGTCACAGGTCTGAATAAAAATGAAAAAAGGAGTGGCACGTCTTCAGTGGCATGTCTTTAATGTATCGTCTATAATATGTTACGGGCATAGGAAACGAATAATGTGGGCAGGATGTGTATTCTGATTTATAGTTACGACCAACACAGCAAAGGCTCGTGCAGCCGCTATCTATCTTTTCACAGTCATGTATTTACCCACCGTTCCTTCCATGTTTTACAGGGCTTTCTTTTTAGCTGATTGACTTTACTGACCAGAAAACAGTTAATGAACATTCAGTCCAGCATTTCGATGGTGGCGTTACGTTAGAAGTAGGCCTCGTCCTTGTTCATGAGGGGAAAGCTCGTAAAATTGGTTAAATGAGATCAGCGACCGCAGAATGTTGAGACCACTTTTCGGCGGGGCTTCAGATATCATGATCTATCGGTTTGCTGGAGTATGTAAGTGGTTAGTTTCAAATTAGACTTGGGAGGTTTGTGCGAGAAGAGGCGAAGGCAAAATCAAGTTTCTGTCTTCACTTCCTTCTTGCTCCCTATTTGTCATTATTTTCATGTTACTTCCAACCTCCCTTCTCCCTCTCTCTTCCCTCCTCTCTCTCTCCTTCTCTCTCTCTCTCTCTCTCTCTCTCTCTCTCTCTCACTCTCTCCCTACTTCTCTTTGTCCATTAGTTCATAGTGCAATGAGAATGTGTCCCGGGTCAGTAGTTCCTTCTTAGGGAACTCAGGGATATGGAGGTGCAGCTGGATGACCATCATACAGGAAAATAAAGAGGTGATAAGCAGCAGCTACAGGAACGTAAGTAGTTGGGTGACTGTCAGGAGAGGGTACAGGAATAAGCAGGCAGTACAGAACAGCCCTGTGGAAGTTTTCCTTGTTAACGACTATACTGTTTTGGATACTGTTAGGAACGTCCTGCCGGACGAAATTCGCAGCGACGAGCTTTGTAGTACAGTGTCTCTGTTCCTCGGAAGGGAAGAAGTAAAACAGGAATGCAGCAGCGATAGGGGATTCAATTGTTAGAAATACTGTTTATTCGGATTTCCAGAAGGCAGTAGCCAATGATAGAAGATTGGCTGACTGACAGGGGCAAAAAGTCGGAATAAATGGCCCTTTTGTAATTAGCTGCCGATGACGAATGCTTTTCCACATGAGCAATATTGGGACCGTTTATTTTCAAGGTTATACTGATTAGGTCCATGATTTTCGATGACGGGATAGAAAACTTTGTGACAGTGTGCGAACGGTAGAGATATAGGTTGAAGAGCAGGTAATGTCGATGAAAAAGGGAGTCTGCAGCGAATTGGCAGCAAAGTGGAAGGTGGAATATAGTGTCGGTAAGTGCATGTTCATGAACATTTGTAGAAAGAATAAAGGAATAGACTATTTTTAAAAGGGGAGCAAATTCAGAAATCAATGGTGCAAAGGGCCTTGGGAATCCTCGTCTACGATTCGCTAAATATTAACGTGCAGATTGAAAAGCTGGTAAGAAAAGTAAATGCAGTGTGAATATGCATTTCGAGTAGATTAGAATATAATGTGACATATCTGAGGCTGAACCTTTTTCTTCGAAATGATGAGCTGGCGTTGGAGACTGTCAATTGGAGATCCACGAGAATAATTCCATGAGTTTAAGGGTAAACGTATGAGGACGGTTTGATGGCTCTGGGTCTGCAATTGCTAGAGGTCGGAAGAATGAAGAAGAATCTCATTGAAACCTATCGAATTTTGAAATACCTAAGCACAATAGATTCTTCGGATGCTCGATGTCCATGGGGGCACACAAAATGTCGGAGTAACTCAGCAGACCAGACAGCATTTTTGGAGAAGAATATATTTCGGACAGAGGTGCTTCATTAGCCCTGCGGATAGGTCTGGTCGTGCTCGTGAGGCTTAAGTAAGATACTTGCATGTAAAGACTAGGGAAGGAGTTTCAAAATGAGGGGAAAGAAGAGAAGATTGGTGAGTTAATTGGTTATTTGCAAATCGTCTCCCGATTAGGCTAGGATTAAATTGGAGGATAGTAGGGCGGCTCAGTTGGAGGGGCCAGAAAGGCCTACTCTTCTCTCCATCGCAAAACAAATAAAATAAATAGTCCAACGATTTATTTAAAGTTAAATCACGTGACCAGTACAGACTATGCGGTCAGCAGGGGTAGGGAGATCTGCGTTCAGTTCCATAAGTTAACCTGAATTGGAGGGAGTATGCAATTATTATTATCAGCTAGCTAACCTTCATATTTCACATTTTCCCTCGTGTTTTTTCTTCAATTGCCTTCTGTTGGTTTATAAAAATTCCCAATCATCTAACTTCCTATTATTTTATGCTCTATGATATGTCTTCTGTTTGGCTTTTTAGTTGGTTTTGACGTCTCTTTTCAACTAAGGTTGCATCAATCTGTCTTTTGAATACTTCTTCTTAAAGAAGTATCGTTCCTGTGCATTCCGATTTTGTCGCAGAAAATCCAGTGAAAACTGCCCTACCGTCATCCTTGCTAGTGCCCCCCTCCAGTCAACATCGGCCAGCTTTTCTATCATGACTCTGTAATTTATTTTACTCCACTGTAGTGCCGATACCTCTGACTTTACCTTCTCTTTCTATCAAATTCAATGCTAATTCTATCATATTATAATCACTGCGTTTTTCCTTAAATTCCAATATCATATAAGTTCCATTACATAACACCGAGTCTGGAATTGCAGATCCCTGCGGAGCTCAACCACTAGCTGCTCTAAAAGGATATTTCACGGGCATTCCACAACTTGTCTATTATCGGATTCAGCATCAACATAATTTTCTCAATCTATCTGCATATCGAAATCTCCCATGACTAATGTATCATTTCACTATTGACATGCTTTTCGGATACCCCGCTGTAATTTGTAACCACATGCTGTCTACTGTTCCGAGGCTTGTAAATAACTCCCAACAGAGTCTTTATATCCTTGCAGTCATGGAACTCTACCCACAAGGATTCTATACCTTCCGATTCTCAGTCACCTCTTGATAACACTTGATTTCATTTTTAGAGCCTCCTCTCCTCCTCTGCCTTCATGCCTGACCTTTTGATAGACTGTGTGTTCTTGGATATTCAGCTTCTAATTACAATCCTCTTTCAGCCATGCCTCCATCATACGTACAAACTCATACCTACCAATCTCTAACGGTGCTACAAGATCATCTACATGATTTTTTTTCACCTTTTACAAATTTGGCCCCTTTTACACTGCAACATGCCACTTACTGCAGTTTTGCCCCATCATCTGCTCCTCCTTGGCACTCTCACTATACACTGCCTATGCTTGTAAACCAACATCCCTAGCCCTATCACCACCCTTTTCATCCCCCGCCAAAATTATTTCAAGACGTTCCAAACAAGTTGAGAAAACCTGCCGCAAGGATATTGCCTCACCACTCTCGTCAAGTGTATCCTTTACTATCGCAGGTCATTCTTTCCCCCTAGAAGTTCCCAAAGATGTAGAAATCTGAAATCCGTTCTTTTACACCTGTTCCGCAGACACATGTACATCTCTCAAATCGCCCTATTCTTGTACTCACCTGCGCCTGGTACTGTCAGAATCCAGAGAATGTTAGACCGGAGGTCCTCTCCAAGTTGTTTCTTTTGGAGCTCCTCTTTTTTTCCTGCCTGTATCAGGGTTATCAATATGTACCAAGATGCATGGCTACTCATCTTTCAAATTTAGGATGTCGTGGGCACGATGCGAGATATCCCTGACCCTGCGACCTTGGAGACAACATACCATCAGTGTCTCTCTATCGCATCCACAGACTCTCTTATACACACAACTATGGGATACCGTATCACCTTTACATTCCTCCTCTGTCCTTTCCTTTCTGAGCCACAGCCGCAGAATCAGTGTCAGAGACTCGGTCGCTGTGCCAGCCCCGGTAGGTCGTCTCCTCAACAGTTACCAACGCGGTGGACTTGTTAATTAATAACTGCATAAAATATACACTCGGATTACCTTCTCGGTCATTAATATTTTTGAAAAGCACGACTGTCTCAGAAGACGGCCTACTATATTGCAATTTGTTACCTGAGCCTCAAAGTTTCATAGTGAACTGCTAGCTGTTGTTTGGAGCATGGTTCATCAGACATAGAAAAGTGAAGCCAACGCTGAGGTGGAAAAATTGGGCTTTTTTTGTGACGTGCGATTTGAAAAGTGTTAATCGTTTGCTGCATCTATACTGGCCGTTGGTGAGACCAAGTCTGTGTACTGTTCGCAGGTCTGATCTATACATGAAATTTCACACTCGCCGTAGAGTCTATATTCCATAAAACAAATGGTTGGCCCTGATCAGAAGTTGAAGAGTTGCGCCAAACTCTTTGCAGTTAAGGAAAACCAGAGACAAATACCTTGAAAGTCCCGATACTGGATGAAGGAACAGAGAAGACGCGGTGTGAACAGAGAACTCTGTCTCAAAGATTCTCTCCCAGACGTCTGCTGATGTTTATTCACTAATCAAATTGTAGACCGGGATCGACGGGTGTTTCAACATTGGAAATTTCATGGCCAACACCTCCTGAAGGTGTTGTAACGAGTCTCAGCCCATTGCTGATTTGTTGACTATTAACGTGTCCATGAATGTAACCACTTTAAGAAATTCCACATTTTACTTCTACATTCATGTGTAACTCCACACTCGTTTCCACCTCCCGCATGAACAAGTCCCTGTCCTCCTCCTACTCCAGGACAGGAACTCATGGAGGTGGGACCGAGCCGCCTCTCTCCTGTTGTTGACTCCGGAGATAGTGAGCGGGTTAGTGTCTATATTGCAACTAGTCCGGCCACTTCCGAGCTACCTGTCCCCTTCGGCCAAAGAAGGAATGCACACCAGCAGAAAGGGGGATCCTGGTGAGCCAGGCAAAAAAAAAAAACCCTCTTGGTCAGTTCCAGTACCTGGTCATGTCATTCGGCCTCACCAATGCCCCGGGCGTTTTCCAAGCCATGATAAACGATGTCCTTAGAGATTCTATTAATCGCTTCCTGTTTGTTTATTTGGATGACATTTTAATCTTCTCAACAGTCTTCAAGAACACTTTCACCATGTTCGTAATGTTCAGCAGAGGCTCTGGAAGAACAAACCATTCGTTAAAGCCGAGAAGTGCGAATTTCACGTTACTTCAGTTTCTTAGGATAGATAATCGAGAGCGGGCAAGTGAGAGCAGATCCCTAAAAGATCCGGGCAGTAGCGGAGTGGCCAACACTCACGACACTTAAGGAACTCAAGCGATTTCTGCGGTTCGTAAACTTTAATCGTAGTTTCATCAGAGATTACAATCGGGTGGGAGCGCCCCTTACTCGACACGACTCCCAAGACCCCTTTTCACTGGGAACCCGAAGCGGACGCTGCCTTCTCGGAGCTGAAGAGGCGTTTCAAATCCGCTCCCACCCTGATCCAACCAGACCCCTCTTGTCAATTCATTGTGGAGGTCGACGCTCGACTCTGGGGTGGAGCGGTCCTCTCCCAATGTTCAAGTCCTGACCAGAAACTCAATTCCAGTGCCTTCTTTTCTCTCCGAACGGTATTACGACGTAGGGAACCAGGTGTTACTGGCGGTCAGAATTGCTTTGAAGGAGTGGAAGCACTGGCTGGAGGGAACGAAACGTCTGTTTGTCGTCTGTACCGATCACAAGAACCTTGCATATATCCAAACCGCCAAACGCCTGAATTCCCTTCAGGTACGTTCGGCATTATTATTCGGTCGGTCCATATTTACACTCTGCTATCGTCCGGGGTCCAGGAACGGGAAGCCCGATGCCCTCTCCTGTCAATACATTTCCGAGGAGAGCCTTCCCAATCCTGAGACCATTCTTCTGGCATCATATTCAGTATATAGTGGCTACCATCAGCTGGGAGATCGAGGACATAGTCAAAGAGGCTCAACGGACTCACCCATGTAACGGGCCCACCAATCGCTTCTTTGTGCCCGACTCCGCTCGATCTCTGCTTCTCCAGTGGGGGCACACGTCTCCTGGGATCGTTCGGACAGTGTCCTTCCTCAAGAAACATTTCTGGTGGCCCTCCATGGACGCTGACACCTATTCCTTTGTCTCTGCCTGTTCTGTTTGTGCCCGTGGAACAGCTTCACACCGACCAACTGCTGGTTTGCTTCGGACCCTACCTATTCCTAGTCGCCCTTCTTCTCACATTGCGCTGGACTTCGCTACGGGACTACCCCCTTCACATGGGACCACTATCATACTCACCGTGGTGGGCCGTTTCTCCAAAGCTGTGCATTTCGTAGCCCTTCCCAAACTCCCTACAGCTAGTGAAACGGCCGATCTTCTCGTCCATCACGTCTTCCGTCTTCAAGGGATTCCGTCGAACATTATTTCTGACCGGTGCCCCCAATTCCTCTCTCAAGTTTGGGCCTTGGAGCCTCAGGAAATATTGCGTCTGGCTTTTATGCGCAGACCAACGGGCAAACAGAGCGAGCTAAACAGGATCTGGAAGCAGCTCTGCGCTGCGCAATCGCCAATAACCCCTCTGCCTAGAGCACCCATCTCGTTGGGGTAGAGTACGCCCACAACCCCATTGGTCAGTACCGCCACTGGAAAGTCTCCCTTTGAATGCTTCCTCGCTACCAACCCCCTCTGTTCCACTATTGAAAATGATATTGTTTTGCCTTCTGTCCAGGACCATCTCCGCTGCTGCCACAAGATCTGCAAAGACACACTCGCAGCCCTGCTCCGTTCAGCCGACTGCAACCGGAGGACTGCCGATCGCCATCCGATTCCTGCACCTGATTATCGGCCTGGGCAGAAGGTTTGGCTCTCTTTTAAATACATCCCCCTCAATACAGAGTCCAAGAAACTCGCCCCCTTTTCCTGCGACCATTCGAGATTGTAGAGTATTATCAGCCCCTCGGCGGTCCGACTCAAACTACCCAAATCTATGCACATCTATCCTACATTCCAAGTTTCCCAATTGAAGCCAGTATCTGTCAGGCCTTTCCATCAAAGACTCAGTATAAGAACACTGCGTCACAACCATAGTTGTTCCTTTCCTGTATGATAACTACGATTCCCGGCCGTTTCGAACCATTTGTTCTAAGTTTTTCTGCATTTTCTAGGTTCAGCTAAGAAGTGGCATCTCAAGGCTCCGTGTCAAGATCCCTCCTGTTTCCTGTTCAACGTTCGAGTCCGCGTAAGAATCCTAAATTAATCTCCATGCTTGTGTCCTGCACTTGGGTTCGCTTCAGTCGCTCATTGAAACAATCAAATGCCTCGCTGAAATCCATAAACACCGCATCTTTTGCTCTCCCTTCATCAATGTGTTTAGTCACATTTAAAAAAAAAAACCAATCAGGCTCCTATCGCACGTTCTGTCTTTGACAAATCTATGCTGACTATTTCTAATCATGTCATGCCTCCCCAAATGTTTATAAATCCTGCCTCTCAGTTTCTTCTCCATCAATTTACCAACCAATAATTTAGGACTCACTGACCTATAATTTTCTGGGCTATCTCTACTCCCCTTCTTGAATAAGGGAACAACATCCACCATTGTCCAATCCTCTGGAGCGTCTTTCGTCCCCATTGATGATGCAAAGATCATTGCCAGAGAATTAGCAGTCTCCTCCTTTGCCTCCGATAGTAGACTAGGGTACATCTCGTCCCCTCCCGGTGACTTATCCAACTTGATGCTTTCAAAGAGCTCCAGCACAATATCTTCTTTAATATTGATATGCTCAAGCTTTTCAGTCCGCTGTGAGTCATCCCTATAATTGCCAAGATCCTTTTCCGTAGTGAAAACTGAAGCAAAGTATACATTAAGTACCTCTACTGTCTCCGCCGGTTCCATACATACTTTTCTAATGTCACACCTGATTGGTCCTATTCTCTCAAGTCTTACCCTCGTGCTCTTTGCATACTTGTAGAATGCCTTGTAGTTTTCCTTAATTCTGCCCACCTAGGCCTTCTCATGACCCCTTTTTTCTGTCCTAATTTTATACTCAAGCCCGTCCTGATAGCTTTATAAACTTCTAGATCTATAGCATTACCTGGTTTTTTGAATCTTTGGTAATTTCTTGACTAGGTTTAAAACTGTCTTCGTGCACCACGTTTCCTGTACCTTACCATTCTTCCTGTTATTCTGGAACGTACCTATGCAGAACACCACGCCAATATCCCCTGAACATTTCCCACATTTCTCTGAGAACATCTGTTTCCAGTTTATGCTTCCAAGTTCCTACCTGATAGCTTCATATTTTCCCTTACTTCAATTAAAAGCTCTCCAAACTTGTCTGTTCATGTCCCTCTCCAATGCTATGGTAAAGGAGATAGAATTGTGATCACTATCTCCAAAACTGCCTCCCAGTGACAGATCTACCGCTTGACTTGGTTCATTTCCCAATACCAGATGAAATACAGGCTTATCTATATACTGTCTCAAAACAAAAATCCTTCCTGAACACTCCTAACAAGCTCCACCCCTTCTAAACCCCTCGCTCTTGGGAGATGCCAATCGACATTTGGGAAATTAAAGTCTCCCACCACAACAACCCGGTTATTACCAAACATTTCAAGAATCTGTCTGCCTATCTGCTCCTCAATGCCCCTGTTACTATTGAGTGGCCTATGGAAAAATACCCAGTAGGGTTGAGGCCATTCTGTTCCTATCTTCCACCCACAGACACTACGTAGACAATCCCTCCATGACTTTCTCCTTTTCCGTAGTCGTGACGCTATCTCTGGTCAACTGTGTCACGCCCCCACCTCTTTTGCCTCCCTTCCTCTCCTTTCTGAAACATCTGAAACCCAGCAGTCCTGCCCCCGAGCCATCCAAGACTCTGTAATGGCCACAGCATCATAGCTTTAAGTACTGATCCACACTATAATAATATTTATTTAACATAGGTAGTGTTCATGGGTTTAATGTCCATTTCGGAATCGATGGCGGAGGGGAAGACGGTGTTCGTGAATCACTGAGTGTGTGTCTTCAGGCTTCTGTATTTCTTACCTATTGGTATGGCTTGTGTGCTGAGGGTCCTTAATAATGGACGCTGCCTTTCTGAGACACCGCTCCTTGATTATGTCCGTCGTAGTTTGTAGGACGTGCTCAAGATGGAGTCAACTAAGCTTACAACCCTCTGCAGCTTCTTTCGGGCCTGTGCAGTAGCATCTCCTCCCACCCCCCCACCCCCACGCACCCCAGACATCAATGCAGCCTATTAGAATGTTCTCTACAGTATATCCATAGAAGTGTTTGAGTGTTTTTGTTGACATACCAACTCTCTTTGAATTTCGAATGAAGTACAGTCCCCTTCTTTATAACTGCATCGATATTTTGGGACCAGATTAGTTCCTCAGAGATCTTGACACCCAGGACTTAAAACTGCTTAATATTTCACTTTTGATCCCTTTATGAGGTTTGGAATGGGTTCCTTTGTTTACCCTTTCTGAAACCCACAATCAGCCCTTTAGTCTTACTGACGTCGAGTGCAAGGTTGTTACTTCATCACTCCACTAGCTGGTATATCTCACTCCTGTACGCCTCTCGTTTCCATATGACATTCTACCAACAATGGCTGCATCAGCAGCGAATTTATGGATGGTATTTGAGCTATGCGTAGACAGACTGTCATGGGTATGGAGAGAATAGTGCAGTGAGATGAGAACACACCCCTAACGTGCACCGGTGTTAATCGTCAGAGTAGAGGAGATATTATCACTAATCCACACAGATTATAATCTTCTGGTTAGGAAGTCGAGGATCCAAATTCAGAGGGAGGTATAGAGGCCCAAGTTCTGTAACTTATCAATCTGAATTGTGATAAATACTGAGCTATTAACGATGAACAGCATCCTGACATAGGCGTCATTTGTACATATGTGTACAGGTTTTCAGTTTGTACGGAGCAAAATAATAAATTGATAATAATGTTCCCACCCCACGACCTCTCCCACTTAGCCGACCCACATCACCCTCTGAAATAGCATAAAAATACCGATTACTAAAGATTGGGCAAGTTATATGTATTTTATGAAGCTCTCTTGTTCTGATCTGCAAAATGTTATAGACTTCGGAAAAGGCACCGTAATACAGACGGACAGAGAGACATACTTTATTGATCCCGAGGGAAATTTGGTTTCGTTACAGTCGCACCAACCAAGAATAGTGTAGAAATATAGCAATATAAAACCATAAATAATTAAATAATATTAAGTTAATCATGCCAAGTGGAAATGTCCAGGACCAGCCTATTGGCTCAGGTTGTCTGCAGTCCAAGGGAGGAGTTGTAACGTTTGATGGCCAGAGGCAGGAATGACTTCCCATGACGCTCAGTGTTGCATCTCGGTGAGATGAGTCTCTGGCTGAATGTACTCCTGTGCCTAACCAGTACATTATGGAGTGGATGGGAGACATTGTCCAACATTGTCCAACTTGGACAGCATCCTCTTTTCAGACACCACCGTCAGAGAGTCCACTTCCACCCCCACAACATCACTGGCCTTACGAATGAGTTTGTTGATTCTGTTGGTTTCTGCTACCCTCAGCCTGCTGCCCCAGCATTAGATGTTGTAGACCTCCATTAGCCAATACATAAAGCAGAAAATGTCAGCGCATTTTAATTTGCAAGCAATGTGATTAATTTCTAGCTAGTTCGAACCGCAGTAAATAACTTTCATGAACTGTTACCAGTTGCTGAACACGAGCCTTTTATTCCTGCGAGTCCGGATGCATTAACTGCAGATGTCGGTCAGAACTGAACTGTAAACTCACGCAGAAATTGGAAGTCGTGAGCCAATTTCTGTGGTGCAAAACGTGTGTGACTAGCTCCTGGTAGCTATCCAATCTTCGAACTACCAAAAGACCGGCTGTAGGACTATTTAAAGAATAACTCCAGAGAGACGGAAGGTCACGGTGGAGAATTCGGGTCCCGACCACTGTATTGGAACCGATTGCTGTTCCACGTTTGTGAAAGGACCCACACTCCTTGTTGGAGGTAAGTGAACTTGACAGTTGGATTATACTCAAGCACGTACTTCAGGTGAAGATGGGATTAACCGTATCCCAATCTCTACCCAGATAGCTACACCAACGTGTCCTACATCTTGATATTTGTCCTGCCGTCTGAGAAGAAAGGGTCAGTTTGTGTCTGGTCCGCGGCTGTACCTTCAACTAGATTGTCATCTACAGATCACTGAAGGACAGAGCTATCCAGAGACGTTTGGCCCAGACTAGAGCAACAGTGCTATAATCTGAAAAAGTGCTGGTCCAACACGAATTCAAAGGAACCAGTAGAGCTTGTAGTGCATCGCAAAACTAAGGGGTGCGGAAAAGACGAGGATTCATCACACCATTGAACCAGATCAGCGTGACGCAACGTTTTACACTAAGAAAATTTATACTCATCTGTGGTGGAAGGTGGAGCAGACGCGAAGTCCGTAAGACCTATTTCTCCTCCTGTACCTTATCGTTTTGGGTTTGCTAGAATATTAATTGGTTCACTAATGTCTCAGTCACTATCAACTTGTATTTAAAGAGCAAACACGAGGAAATCTGCAGATGCTGGGAATTCAAACAACAACACACACGAAAATGCTGGTGGAACACAGCAGGCCAGGCAGCATCTATAGGGAGAAACGCTGTCGACGTTTCGGGCCGAGACCTTTCGTCAGGACTAATCGAAAGCAAAGATAGTAAGAGATTTGAAGTAATGGGGGGAGGGGGAATTGCAAAATGATAGGAGAATACCAGAGGGGGTGGGATGAAACTAAGAGCTGGAAATGTGATTGTCGAAAGTGATACAGAGCTGGAGAAGGGAAAGGATCATGGGACGGGAGGACTCAGGAGAAAGAAAGTTGGTGGGGGGGGGGGAAGCACCAGAGGGAGATGGAGAACAGGCAAACAACTAAATATGTCAGGGATGGGGTAAGAAGGGGAGGAGGGGCAATAACGGAAGTTAGAGAAATCAATGTTTATGTCATCAGGTTGGAGGCTCCCCAGCCGGTATCTAAGGTGTTGTTCCTCCAACCTGAGTTTGAATTCATTTTGACAATAGAGGAGGCCATGGATAGACATATCAGAATGGGAATGGGAAGTGGAATTAAAATGTGTGGCCACTGGGAGATCCTGCTTTTTCTGGCGGACCGAGCGTAGGTGTTCAGCGAAACAGTCTCGCAGTCTGCGTCGGGTCTCAGCAATATAAAAAAAGGCCACACTGGGTGCACCGGACACAGTTTACCACACCAGCCAACTCACAGGTGAAATGTCGCCTCACCTGGAAGGACTGTCTGGGGCCCTGAATGGTGATGAGGGAGGAAGTGTAAAGGCAGGTGTTTACAAGTATACGTGCCAGGAGGGAGATCGGTAGGAAGGGATGGGGGTGATGAGTGAACAAGGGAGTCGCGTAGCGAGCGATTCCTGCGAAAAGCAGAAAGGGTGGGTAGGGAAAAATGTGTTTGGTAGTGGGATCCCTTTGAAGGTGGCGCAAGTTAGGGA
The DNA here is from genome assembly GCF_030144855.1 of Hypanus sabinus. NCBI lineage: Eukaryota > Metazoa > Chordata > Chondrichthyes > Myliobatiformes > Dasyatidae > Hypanus > Hypanus sabinus. Next base: position 94,696,691 of record NC_082714.1, on the reverse strand, counting down.
GAATTATACTTTGAACCTGGAGGCTGGTGGGGTGGTAGTTAAGGACCAGGGGAACCCTATCCCGAGTGGGGTGGCGGGTGGATGGGGTGAGGGCAGATATCTCCATCTCTGGAGACGTCCTATCTACTGATATCTGCTATAAACCTGCAGACTCTCACAGCGACCTCGACTATTCCTATTCCTACCCTCTCTCTTGCAAAAATGCTATCCACTTCTCACAATTCCTCCGTCTCCGCCGCATCTGCTCTCAGGATGAGGCTTTTCATTCCAGGACAAAGGAGATATCTTCCTTTTTCAAACCAAGTAGCTTTACTTCGTCCACCATCAACTCTGCTCTCAAAGGCATCTCTCCCATTTCCCGCACATCTGTCCTCACCCAATCCACCACCAACCCCACTCGGGATAGGGTTCTCCTTGTCCTTACCTACCACCCCACGAGCCCCCAGGTCCAATATAAAATTCTCCGTAACTTCCGCCACCTCCAACGGGATCCCACTACATGTTTCCCTCCCCCCTTTCTGCTTTTCGCAGGGATCGCTCCCTACGCGACTCCCTTGTACACTCTTCCCCCCATCCCTTCCCACCGATCCCCCTCCTGGCACTTATCTTTGTAAACGGAACAAGGGCTACACCTGTCCTTACACTTCCTCCTTCACCACCATTCAGGGCCCCAGACAGCCCTTACTGGTGAGGCGACACTTCATCTGTGAGTTGACTTGTGTGGTATGCTGCGTCCTGTGCTACCGGTGTGGCCTTTTATATATTGGTGAGACACGACGCAGGCTGCAAGCCCTTTTCTCTGAACACCTACGCTCGGTTCTGCAGAAAAGCAGGATCTCCAAGTGGCCACATATTTTAATTCCACGTCCCATTCCTATTCTGATATATCTATCCAAGGCCTCCTCTATTGTCAAAATGAATCCAAACTCAGGTTGGAGGAACAACACCTTATATACCAGCTGTGTAGCCTCCAACCTGATGGCATGAACATTGACTTCTCTAACTTCCGTTAAAGCCCCTCCTCCCCTTCTTTCCCCATCTCTGACATATTTATTTGTTTGCCAGTTCTCCACCTTCCTCTGGTGCTCCCCCCCCCCCACCTTTCTTTCTCCTAAGGCCTCCCGTCCCATGATCCTTTCCCTTCTCCAGATCTGTATCACTTTCGCCAATCAGCTTTCCAGCTCTTAGTTTCATCCCACCCCCTCTGGTCTTCTCCTATCATTTTATCATTTTGCATTTCCTCCTCCCCCCATTACTTTCAAATCTCTTGCTATCTTTCCATTCGGTTAGTCCTGACGAAGGGTCTCGGCCCGCTTCTCACTATAGATGCTGTCTGGCCTGCTGTGTTCCATAAGCATTTTGTGTGTGTGTTGTTGATCAACTTGTATTTATTCATTTTTAAGGGTCTGCTTATCTCCAGCAAGATCGTCACTGACTTCCCAACACTAATAGCCCTTTGAGGAGCTGAGGTTCGTCCTCCTTCACAACTCTCTAGTGTCCGTGATGTTCTCACAGTGCTGTTGGGAGAGGCTTCCAAGAAGTTGGCACAACCGCAAGGGAAAAAAAGGAGTTGGGCTTCCAAGTTGGGAAGGTGAACCAGGGAAATGATAGGAAAGGACAAGTGGACTGCGACGTAGAGCGGAGAAACGGCCTCATGCTTATGGCCTCGTGCTATTTCATTCTTTGAATCAATCTTCACTTGACTTTTCCAGGGGTTTCTAATCATACAATGTGGCTTAAGGATGAACGGTCAAATTTATTCGACATATACATATACATGTAGAAGTAATTTTCTGTGGTGTGCTGGTCAGGGCATGGCGTACAACAGAGGTCAAGAATAATTAACAATTATACAGATAAAGAATTATCTACAAATGATTAAAATTAACATCCACTGATGGTATCCTTTGATGTTAAAATATCGCAGGTGTGCATGGTAGCACCCTATGCTGTACGAATCTATCATAACGCTTGATGAGTTCAGTTTAATGTTATTTTACTTTCTGTTTAGATTTAAAGTTGATCTTATTAGATCATTAAGTTACAACCAAATCAAAGGCAGAGCAAAATATTTTTAGAAGCAATGATTTCACCAAACAAGAATTCTCTTTTTCTAGGCTGGAGTCTTCCCACAACGATCTTCTTTAGAATCTTTGTCTTTCTGGTTATCCTCCATTTTTATTTGAATCTCTAAAGAACGTAGATAAGCTGAGGCTACACCTATCCCAAACATATTCACAAACAATAACTATTAACGGTTGCGGCAGTCCCTACATGGAGACTCTGTTCGATCATTGCAGCTAATGAGTTTTGAATGGAGGTCCCAGGTAAGCGTACTGGCGGGGAGTGGACGAATTGGGCTGAAATTCTCGATAATGGGGATCTGAGGGAAGAGATATATCAAGTCCCAGAAAACGTGTTTCCTTCAGAGGTGTCTCTGTGCATTTTCCTAATAATATTGTTCTTGTAATATTTTTTTCAAGCTGCTAAAACTTGACATGATGCTGAGTAATGTTTTTTCCCCCCATTTGATTATGCCTCTGTAAGTAAGCAGATTGAGATTAATTGCTGCAGGATTCTATGTTGTCTCCGAATTTTTCTATTTTCTCCTGGCATTTTCGGCATTGATCGGCAGAATTTGTTAGCCTTTTATTTTGTATTTTTTTAGTATTTTACTGTTACCCAGCAGGTTTGAATTGCCACAAGGAATCCCTCCCTGAAGAAGTCTTCAGCTCTAAGCGAAGTTTTCTTATAGCAATTGCATTTGCTGGAATCCAGTGCTAAATCCGGTTTGATGAAAATATATCCTTAAACGTTTTATCAGACTGCTGGGTATTTTTTAAATGTCTGTAATTCGTCTTTATCTTTCTGTCCTAAGTAGTGTTCATCTAAGTACGTTCAAGTGCACACAAGGAAATCTGCAGATGCTGGAAATGCAAGCAACACACATAAAATGCTGGTGGAACGCAGCAGGCCAGGTAGCATCTATAGGAAGAAGCACAGTCGCACCACCAGCATTATGTATGTGTTGCTCAAGTGTACACGGTGTTTTATAAAATATGGATATTTACAAAATATGGCATTTCAGTTTATATTTTTCAGATCAGTTTGAGGCCTAGGTATTACGCGTAATAAATACTTTCATATGGGTATACAAAAAGTGCCTGTTGACAGTGCTATATTTTTACTTTGGATGGAGGGGTGGAGATGCCCGTCTGCCAAAGAGTCACTAGGCAGCGATTCACCTTTGGGCTAGGTGTGGCAACTCCTTATCTCTCCGTGCAGTCATGAAAGGAGTTATTGGATGGACATAGGAGCCGTTGGTGCATAGTAGAAACCCTGGCTATGCGACCGCCAGCGCCAAGTAGGAAATCTTATGAGCACTGTTAACTATCTTCTAAAGACATTGCCCAGGGGAAGTTAATAACAATCCAATTTTGTAGAATTTGTCAAAAACTATCATGGTCACGCATCATGATCGCACACATCATACGACACATACTGATAATTATCATACTGATAATTATAATAATATTTTGACTATTGAGCCTGCATTACTATGGCATTTACTTTTTCGCAGCTCAGACTGGTAACATCTGAGGTATTTGGCCTGGTGGAGTGTAGTAATTTCTAAAATTCTAGGAACTTTCGGACTGTTCTGATTGTGTTTTATATTGTGGCTTTCAGTATTGGAAAGTCACGACTCTTCTGATAGCCTTTGGTGAACGTGAAATAATGAGAAACTATTAGCGTATAGAGACTGCTGGTATGTTGGGAACTACTGTCATATCTGGGATTGCTAACAGTTACGATATTTCTGAAGCTAATTATAAATTGGCCAGATCAAATAATGCTTCGAATGCATGCTGTTTCACAACAAAGGGACCCATCGTCAAGGACACGGCAGTGGGGCTTAGCACCCGCTGATTGAACCCTAATAAAAGTTTCATAAACTTAATGTTTAGGATTGGGTACAAAAGAATGATGGGTAGGAACAGAATCAGCATGTACTTATGAAACGGTAGTCATATTTTACTAATTTGCTCTGAAGATATTTAAGTAGTGACTCGCAGAGGAACGTCGGCACAGTCGTGAGCCTTTTAAACAATGATAGATCATGACAACGGCAGAATGGTAGTATATGTGTGATATCTTAATTTACCAGCGTTTAGTCTACATTCCAGTTCCGAGTGCCGATCGTTTACGCCTCACTCAAGTTCACTGCATTCTCTGCTGCCTACAGATGAGAATCTGGTTGGCTTCTATCTTGGTGGATTCCAAAGATTTGGACCGAACCCGTACTCACACTAAAACCTTCTGAGCAAATCATTTTATAACAATCTACAATTGACGAGATTTCTACGGGCTCATTTATTCTGTGATTAAAACGTTGGATTAATATTTATGCTGCGATTGAAATATTTTAGTGAAGACCAGAGGCTTCTTGCATAGTTTGCGTAAATCTTCACCTTAAAGATTCCCTCAGTGTTATTTTTTTTCGTCCAAATTAAATATATTGCAATATGATAATAAACGGGTGTTGCTTTAATCAATGTTCAATTTCGATGTCATTCCACGAAGGATTAGAACTTAGTGTGCCGCACAACGATTTGCTTTATATTGTGTTTTATAGGATTGCATTTAACTTTATAGCATTTCGTTTTGTTTGTTTTTTCATTATGTTCTCATTCTGTTGCTCATGCTGTGTCAGACCCCAAGTAAATATATATTTTTCCCATTCCTATATTCTTATATGGAAGAATGACAATAAGCAGTCTTGAATCTTGAATCTGGAGAGCCGAAGCAACTGGATAAGACCTGAAGCAGTTAGAGAATTGCTGCCGCCGCATCTGACCAGGATATTTTTGGCCTTTGAGGGAATACAGCGTGGATATTGAGGGATGCAGGGGACAGAATAGATCCGCATGCCCTTCTCATGCCCATTATGTAACTTCCTTCTGCCTGGAGGGAATTGCTCAACCCCTATGGATATTCCCATACCTCCATCTTCTGGTGCATGAACGATACCCACGTCCCAGCAGCACCACAACGAGCTTTTGCTAAAGGGAAATAATATCGCACAGTTATTTTGGGAATCGTTGATGAAGTGAAGATTCATTAACTGTTGATCTAATGGAATTTATTTTACTTTTAGGTATTATATTTGTAATGATATAATTTTATGTTTTGTGTAAGTTATACGTATTGTCACAGACGGGAGAAGATCTGTAGAAGTTGGAAATTATTGCAATACAGACAAAATCTTACTTGGCCCACTGACTTTGCCCAACCGTTTTTATGAATTTTATGTACTGTGTCTTGCTCCTTGACTGGAGACGAACGCCTATTCGTTTGACTGTATACATGCGTACAGTTTACAATATGATTAAATTCAATTTGAGCTTGAGCTAAATCATTCCACACTTACCATAAGTCTGGAAGCTATTTTTAGATCTGTAACAGTGCCTACTGACGACAATCAAACTGTATTTCTTCTGCTTCTTGCCTTATGTGTTTTCATTGGGTAAGAGGTATGTTGTGCTTTCTTAAGCAAAGTAAGTCGCCACCAAAATCTGTTATTTGAAGACCAATGCCGTCAATCCATTAATTGTGAACGTTTCAAACACTCTCTGACCCTTCGACCATTCTCCGCCTTACCACTCACGCACCTCTTCCCTGTTCTCCGTTTTGGGCTCCCCACCAAACCCCACCTCAGAGTTCTCTTCGTTAATTCAAGCAATGTGGGAGGATTTGAGGTGGTCTTGACTTAAACTCATAATATAACTGACATACGTCTTGTAACTTGTTGCATTAAATTTGAATGCATAATAATGAAATCTATAAATTACAATAAAATCGTACAGTATGTAAAATTGAATTAAGTCGGCAGTGCAAACAGAAGGAAAATATTGAGGTCGTGTTATGGGATTCTTGTCCATATAGGAATCAAATGGCAGAGGAGAAGAAGCTTTCAATTGAGAATTGTGTGTGTCCTCAGGCTCTTGTGCAACTCTTGATGGCAGCATGTCAGCTTTAATTGTACTTGTTGATTAAAGTTATGCGGCTTTATACAATCATTTACAAAATTTCACTGAAAACACTCGTCTGTCCATATCTTCATTACGGGAACTTTACGCTAAAAGAATGCATATTCGATAAACAGTGCAAACTTAGGACTGGGAAAGCACGTTTACAGGACACTAAGTACCGGTGAATGTTGGACAAAATCAGGTTCAGACCTGACACTTGAATCATTTGTTAGATTCTTACCCGGACATCTTTGACCTGAGAGGCTTGCAGCTGGATATAGCATGCAATTAGCAAATCGCCTTTCAGTCTGAACATTCAGGCACCTTCCAATCGCCATCCAGCTAATTGCATTCACCTGCAGGTCTTTCCAGACTCCTCATCCACTGCCTATTTAACCCTAGTTCCTATTCAATGCCCTTGTTCACTCATCAAACTAGCTCCTAGTTTTTACTCTGCCTGGTTAAAGTATACTTTGTTGCCTGCTGTGCTTTGTTTCTAATTTATCTGTTTTTTAGTCCCCCTTTGGCTTATTATTTTGTGGTCTCTTGCCAGGGTCATCACTCACCGTTGAATCGTCACCGTTGCTGTGCATGTGCTTGTGGGTAAGGCATCAGTTTCATTTCCTGCCACTAATTGAAAATATACAACGCTCCAGTTGCCCAATCTGATTTAACTTACTTTGTAACTGGTGTAGTCTTAACAATCTTTAATTTGATAAAGCAGAATTTCCATACATAGATACAAAGTGAAATTGAATGTATACTTTTAAGAAAACCAAAATTCCGTAAACCAAAGTGTAAAAATGAGGATATAAAACATCAAGCCATAACAACACATGTCTGCAAAAGGGGATTGAATATTCCTCTTGGAACGTGGTTTGCAAAACTGTTGGAGAAATTGTTTCAAAGGTGTCACAAGTTGATGCTCTAGGTTGCTGGCATATTCAGAAGGGCTGATAGTTTCTCAATTTGGCACTTTAGAAATCGCTTACCATTGTTTAACTAACTTAATTACGCAGATAACGGGAAAAAATACATTTCATCTGTAGAGAATGGCCAGCTACTTGGGCATGGCTCCCGCAAGACCGCAGGAAATTAGCATCACTTGTTTGGAACTGTCACTGACAACCATTCTCGAATGCAGACCTTCTACTGCACAGAATATCGGTGTAGCGATATCCTCTCTTCCCTTTGCCCCCTCGCTCTCGTGTCATCATTAAAAGCCACAATAGCGTAGGTAGTCTGCGAGGAAAACGGAGGGCATTAGAACGACAAGGGTCAGAAAGAGACTGTGCGTACCATCAAATTTTTTTCTACGATCCTACTAAATTCTGATTCACTTAAGTGATGAAACGATTTCTCAAGGAATTCCCAGAATCGACTGAGAACATAGGAGCCGAATTAAGCCATTCTGCCCGTTTAAGTATTCTACGCCAGTCCATATTGGCTAATTTGTTGTCCGACATACCATACTGTTCTGCCTTCTCCCCTTTACGTTTCACCCTTACTAATCAATAACCTCCACTATCTGACTAAAGAAATTCATTTCCTTATGTGATCTAAAGGGAACAACTGGTATTCATAGGGGATGATGGTCATGGTGTTTTAGATAAGAGTGAATTAAGTTATGGACACTAGGAAGTAGACACACTCTGGATGTTGTTAAAAAAGAGAACACAGACATAGTGCCCCGGGGACTGGTGTTGAAACTTCAACTTGTTTCAGTTAATATAAATGACCTGGATACAACTACATAACTTCCTCAGGACACGGTGACCGCTACAAAAAATATGCTCTGTGGGGACCATAACGAGGTCAATGCTTTTAAAGGTAGTTCAAGAAAGTGGATAAATAACTGACAAATGCATTGTGGTGCGCGTAAGTACAATATTGGCCATTCTGGTAAAGAATATAAAAACGAACTAACTGGGGAAGAGGATCAGATACTGGGGATCTGCGAGGAACACAACGATTTGCATCTCCCTGTGAATCAGTGTAAAATGTAAGTAAGCAAATAACTGATGAATGGATTGTAGAATGGATTTTGTCGGTCGCATGAGGGTAACGGGGCAAAGAGTAGACACAGTCATATTAAATACAGAAATAACTGGAAATATGAGGCCAGAACATTAAAGGGATGCCTTCAAGTTATCACCATTAATGACCCCATCACCTGGAACATGACCTGGAGTAATCAAGAAGGAGGTGCAGCAGCCCAATGGCACACACTCAATCTTTTAGGACCAGGTTAATCTGCACTGGGATCACAATTCTGAATAGACAATCATAGCTACTTCATCATTTCTGCGTTCTTTTTTGAACAACTCCCAAATGTATCATTATTGTAATATACTTTTTTAAAGCATTGAATTTTACTGCTGACGCAAAACAACTAGTTTCAAGACATATGCCTGCTGTAGTATTAAACCTGCTTGTGATTCTTATTAGCTAGAATTGCAATCTAGGTCGTGCAGAAAACGCAGCAGTTGCAATAATTGTATATCGGAGCAAATGGCAGCACAATTGATCCTTAAATACTCGACAAATGATTTCGGCAACTACCTTCGGCATTCGATTCGTGAAAAAATGTTCTGTAATTATTGCAAGGTGGGCCGAATCATAAAGAGTCCAAAATGCAAAGTCCAACTGATTAGGAAATACGCTTGGTAGAAGGATTTAGGAAGGACTGTTAGTAACACTGGAGACTGTGACAAGTGGTGTGCAGTGGGGTTCAGTGCTGCATCTATTTCTGTTTCTCATATGTGATTTGTATGAGAACGTAGGCGGCACAAAAATCCGAAAAATATAGTAAATAGATGAATGACGTTAAAATTGGTAGTGTTGCAGCTGGTGAAAAAGTTTACCTAGGGCTGCGATAAGATCAGGAACAACTGGAAAAGTGGGCAGAGGAATGGCAGGTGAAATTTAAATAAGAAAAGTGTGAAGTGATGCATTTTGAAATGATCAAGGCTCAATTCCCTTCGCCACCTACAATTATATGCATTAGGAATTTGCTGTATTGTGTTGTGCGACAGCAACGAATGCTGACAACATTCAATGATTATGCAGACATTGAATAACAGGTGCAAAATACATTCATACCATTTTGGAAGGTGAAATCATAAAGAGTCCAGAATACAAAGGTGTAGGAAATACGCTTGGTGGAAGGATTTAGGAAGGACTGTTAATTACACTGGAGACTGATTAGGAAATACGCTTGCATGGAAGGATTTAGGAAGGATTGTTAGTTACGTCGGAGACTGTGACCAGTGGTGTGCAGCGGGGTGCAGTGCTGGATCTATTTCTGTTTCTCGTATAAGTGATTTTAATGAGAACGTAGGCGGCACAAAAATCCGAAAAATATAGTAAATATACGAATGACGTTAAAATTGGTACTGTCGCAGCGACTGAAAAAGTTTACCTAGGGCTGCGATAAGATCGATAACAAATGGGAAAGTGGGCAGAGAAATAGCAGTTGAAATTTAAATAAAAAATGTGAAGTGATGCATTTTGAAATGATCAAGGCTCAATTCCATTCGCCATCTACAATTATATACATTAGGAATTTGCTATAATACGTTGTGCGACAGCAACGAAAGCTGACAACATCCAACGATTATGCAGATATTGAATAAAAGGTGCAAAATATATTCATACCAGCATGAATTTACAATGTAAGAGCTTTATTAAAAGTTGGCTGAAGTACTGCAGTGTTGTGGGAAATAAACACAGGAGGCGGGGTCAAATTAGAATGTCTGACTGGATCAAATACCTGGGAGCGAGCATTTATAATAGTGTGATGTTTTTGTTTCAGCAGCCACATACCACTTTCAAGAAGGGAGTATTTTTTAATATAAAGGAGGCTTTCTCGCTGGGTAGTGTCCGCAATGATTGTACCTTGAACGCTTCCATTTCCATTTCTGGAAAAATTAAAGCACGGCAGGATTTACAGAATAAATGACACGGCCCGGAATATGTTGCAAAATAAAGAGACATGGGATCACAAACCAAAATTATCAAAGTATCAATGTTGTCAAGAGTGTTCCAAATAAAATTTTCACGGTAAAGTTATTTAGTATGTCTAATTACACGACCCTGAGATTCATTTTCATCCAGGAGTTCACAGTAAATATAAGAAGTATGATGGAATCAATCTAAAACGGCACACAAAATGAACGAAATATAACAAATTCTACCATAACTAAAGAAAAATAAATAAATAAACAGATAGATAGATAGATAGATAGATAGATAGATAGATAGATAGATAGATAGATAAATAAATGTTGTTGATATATTGACTTGTCGTGATCTGGAAAGTAAGTCCATAAGTTCTGGATCTGTTCAGTGTTGTGATTCAGGAGCCTAATGTTGAAGCGTAATAACTGTTAAAGAACCTTGGGGTGTGGGACCTGAAACTCCTGTGCCTCCTTCTAATGACAGCAGCAAGAAGAATGTACGGCCTGATTGATCGAGGTCCTTAATAATGGATGCTGCTTTCCTGCGAAAGCGCTCCATGTGATATGTTTAATGGTGGCGAGGGCCCTGACTGTAATGGATACAGTTTTTCTCTCGACTTCTCTGTTGAAGGGAATTGATGTTTCCAGACGACTCCTGAAGCAACCTGTGAGAATATTCTCCCGTTGGCATCTATAAAGGTTTGTCAAATTCTTGGATGACATGCCGAATTAGAGAGAAATATGGTGGAAAGAGTTGAATACAAGACGGTGATCATACAATGACAATATTATTGCATTTTTGGCTGCCGCACCATAGGAATTATTTGATTCAGTAGTAAGAGTGCGTAATAAATTCATAGGAATGTAACAGTGACTGAAGGGCTTATGTTAACACTGATTGACTGAATAATGCTTTCCCTGAACCGGTGGAAGCTGAGAGGTACCCTGCATAGCATGAATTGCCAGATGACATTATGGGGACAAGCACAATTACAACATTCAGAAGTCATTTGGACAGGTACATGGATAGAAAGAGCTTAGAATGTCATTGACCAAATGCAGGCAACGGGGATTATTCTAATGATGCATCATAGCCAGAGTTAACGAGCTGCGCTGAAAAACATGTTTCATGCTACACAGTCCTTGTAATTGTTATCCCAGCATGTCGATGTGCTAAGAAAAGTTTTGCAATGTTCCATTTGTAACCTTTTGAAGCCCCTTGAAATAAGCTTAGACAGGTACGCGGACGTTCAGAGAATGGTGGAATGTACGGGGAACCAATTGGTTTAATAGGTATATAAACATCATCTCCATTACCTCGGAGAAACGTTATGCGAATAAGTGCCAGCTGTTGTGCTGCACTATACTATTTAATTTTCGAAGTAAACCAAAGCAAAGATAAAGGATTCGTACATCATTTCCTGCCGCCCGAGTTCTCACTTCTGCGAAGTTCATCTGACCGCTCTTCTTGCCTGAAATACAAAGATTTAAGATAAACGTTGTCTTAAAATATGGCACTGAACGAACGCAGAAATAGAAAACAAGAACAAAAATGTTGTGGGGAGTTAGAACGAATTAGGTACCTGACTGTCGGATCCTGCAGCTGCGTCCCACGGCGAATATAACCGCGAACAGAACTATAAACGCCACAGGGAAGCCGACAGAATTCAGCAAAAGGCAAACATTGAGGGAAGGGGGATCTGTAAGAGAAAGGAAACGTTCATTTTTGTTCTAACATATCTATACCATAATTTCCGATTTTAATGATATATTCATAATGATAGTACGCACGGTAGGAGGTATCATATGAATTATAAATACTATACATATGATTTATATATATTTCTGAAAGTTCTGGATATCCGTCTACGAATCAAAAGAGGGAAGGCGAAGGAGAAAAAGTCGGGTGGATAATTAGAATCAGAATCAGCTTCAAAATCACTAACTGGTCGTGCAACACTAAAACCTATAAAGTACTGTAAGACCATAAGACGTAGGAGCAGAATTAGGTCTTTCAGCCCATCGAGTCTGCTCGGCCATTCCATTATGGCTGATCCCGGATCTCACTTAACTCAATACACCTGTCTCCTCGCTATAACCTTTGATGACCTGACCGATCAGGAAACTATCAATTTGCGCACGAAGTATATCTATAGACTCAGCCTCCAATGCAGAATGTGGCAGAGCCATTCTACCGAATCACTACTCTCTGGATAAAATTAAACCTTTTTCCCTCTGTTCTAAAAGATCTGCTCTGAATTTTGAGGCTGTGTCCCTTAGTTCTGGATAGTCCCACCATAGGATATATCCTCTCCACATCGACCCTATTGAGCCCTTTCAACATACGGTAGGTTTTAATTAGATCCCGCCGCATTCTTCTAATTTCCAGTAAGTACAGGTCAAACATTACCAAACCCTCCTCATAACTTAACCGCTTCTTTCCTGGATTCATCATCATGAACCTTCTGTGGAATCTCTCCAAAGACAACCTATCATTTCTGGGAGATGCGGCCTTAAACTGTGAACTATACTTTAAGTGAGGCCTGAATAGTCTCTCATAGAGCCTGAACATTATCTGTTTGCTTTTATATTCTATTTTCCTTGAAACATGTGCAACATTGTGTTTGCCTTCTTTACCTTAGACCTTTACCATGTAAATCTGTAAATCAACCTTCTAGGAGTCTTGGCCCCTCTGCACCTGTGATATTTGAAATATCTCCCCATTTAGATAAGTCCACCGTATCATTCAATTTACCAAAGTGCATTATCATATATTTCCCAAAACTGTATTCCATCTGCCACTTTTTTGCCTGCTTTCCCATTTTGTCTAAGTTCTGTTGTTTTGGCATTTCCTCCTCAGCACTATCTACCCTCCACCTAGCTTCGTATCATCCGAAACTTTGCCACAAAGCCATAAATCGTATTATCCAAATTATTGTCAAACAAAAAGAAAGGAAGCGGTCCCAATACTGTTCCCCCAGGAACAACAATATTCATAGGCAGCCAACCAAAAATACCTCCTTTATTCCCACTCGCTGTCTCCTGCCTGTCAGCCAATCCTCTATCCATGCCGCATCTTTCCTGTATAGCCATAAGATTCCATCTTGTTCCCTCTCCTTTGTCTGCCCAGCTTATTAATTCCTCGCAGAACTCTAACAGATTTGTGACGAAAGATTTCCCTTGACAGGCGCCATGGTGACATTCACTTATTTTCCCATTAGTCTTTCAGCATCCCGACAAGTCTTCCTTAGTAATAGACTCCAATGCTTGCCCAACAAATGGGATGAGGCTAAATGGCCTATAATTTCTGTTCTTTTTGCTCTTTAATCCCCTGTATTCCATTACAATGGTGATAAATATGACATGCTTATACTTCTCCGTCTCAGATTGCAGTAAGATTTCAATAATATTATGGTCATTGCCTCCAAAGGTTTCCTTTACCTTAAGCTCCATAATAACATCTGAGTCATTACACAACATCGAATCGAAAGTAGTCTTTCCCCGCGTAGGTTCAAAGCACAAGCTGTTCTAAAAAGCTCTCTCGCAGGCATTGAATAAATTCTCTCTCTTGCGGTCCGGCATCGACTGATTTTCCCGATCCCTCTGCATATTTTAGACCTTCATCACGATTGTGACATTATATATTATTGCATGTCTTTTGCAGATCCGTTGAAAATCTCAACGCCCATCCTGAGCTCAATTTCGAGACCAATATATGATTCCCATAATATCATTTTTTTCCACGCATGCAGTTTCTGAACTCCACCCACAAAGCGTCAACATTCTCCAACCCTATGTCACCTCTTTCTAAAGATGAAATTCCATCTCTTCCCATGAGAGCCATACCACCGCCTTTACTTTCCTGCCTGATGCAGAGTATATTCTTTGATGTTAAGTTCTTAACTATGGCCTTCTTTCAGCCATCGCTCCGTGATGCCCACAAAACCATTAAGACGAATCCAAAATTGCGCCATGACTTCGTCCACATAATCTTGAATGCGACGCGTATTCTAATACAGCACCTTCAGCCGTGTATTCTTCGTTTTTTTGAATTATGCATCTGTGATACAATTTAACTATTTGCTCTGTCTGCATGTGCACCCAATCATTGACTTGTCCTACCTTACACTCATGTTACATCTATCATCTATGTAAACCTGCAGGATCATCTTCATCTCTGCCATACCAGTTCCCATGCCCTTACGATAAAAAGAGATGTAAAGATACATTAACTTAAATTATGACGCAAAAAGAGAGCAAGATCGTGAGGCAGTGATAACCAAGTGGATACTATACATAGGCAGAAAGATGCTATGAAGTGCTAGAGACTACTTCGCTCTGCAAGATACATTCCTTCGGAATAAAATCACCCCAGTGTAAGGTACGATGGAAGTTGTGGTGTATGCAATGATTACACAAGTCATCATCGCCCACCGATATGTCCACAGTCAGATACCAATCACATATTAATCGCAAAAACTCCGGCTTACGCAGGAGCGAAGCAGTTGCAACCTATCGAGGTGGTATAATCTTAAGATTATTTGGGAAAGGTCAGAGGTAACCTTTTTCACATAGAGTGAGCTGTGCATGGAACGCGGTCAGAGGCAGAAAAATCAAGCTCAGTTAAAACACTGTTAGATGGGCACATAGATGATGAAAAAATTGCTGTATAAGATAGAAGGGTTAGAATCGGTTAAATAGTCAATTTCGTGTGTAAAAAAGGCCTCCACTGTGCAGTATCCTGCGTTCTATACCGAACAGTGTTTATGGTTCATTTCCCTTGACTACTATTCAACGTTCTGTCCATCTTGTCAGCGCCCTTCAGACCATTGGAATATCGTTTTTTTTTCTCCTCCTTTTTCTGGCGGAAAATTAAAAAGCATTGTGTTTTGATGCGGAGGATAAGGAAGCCTCGTACGCTTTGCGAAGTAAGTGTCCTGAAGAAGTATGGTGACAACAAAGCCAAGTGTAGGGATTGCCTGTGTCGAAGGGAAGCATCCAGGAAACAGAAGAAAAAGTTTCATTCTGGAGCTCAAATCCAGAGCCTGTTGATATCAGTAGGTATGGAATGTTTGACAATCTTAACCTAGTAGAAAATGAGTCCAACGGTTTGGAATAAGGTGGTGAACAAGCCACCACAAAGGGGTCGATAAGTAAGAGTTTATGGCCAGTGGAACATGAAGAATGAGCGAAGAAAGTTCCATGTCACCTTAAAGCATGAAACCGGGTTATGTTCTTCAGGTTATGAAATGTGTTTTCTTTGCTAGACACGTGTGTGCAGAAAACATAAAACAGTTGAGAAAATATTTGATATCAGAAAATAAAAACAATATATTATTTTGAGCTACAAGAACGTAGAATTGGGCCTGAAAGGGAAATATTATTATAACTAAAAGATTTGGCAGAGATGGACAGAACGGCCTTTTTCTACTCGGTGAACCCAAAGGAAAGTTGGATCACAGAGAAGTTAAAAAAAAACAGGAAAAATAGGGTTGTTGAAGTAGGGTTGGAGAAAGAGGGTCAGCTGAATTATAAAAGATTGTATGAGCAGTAAGTTTAAATGGACTGCCCGTCTGCAGGAATATTGAGAGAGCATGTAAACTTGTTACCCCGGATAAATGTTAGGGCGGAAAGTGATAAATTGAAATTAGAATAGAATGTCAAGAAAATTCTAATATTTGTCATTATGACTGACCTATACATTGAGCTACAACTCTGAAAACCGGGATATTGAAGTATTGTGAGACATACGGCAGAAATATAATAATACTAGAACAGATCATATCGTCATATACTTAGTTCCTTTGTGAAGTAAATCATTAATCATAAGCGTTTTCCGCTGAGGCTGGGTGAGAATTGAACGAGAGGTAATGGGATAAGTGTAAAAGTTTAAATGTTTCAGAAGGAACTTTTTCACTGAAATGGTGAAGAGAGTATGGAATAAGCTCCAGCGAAAATGGTGGATGCAGGTTCGATATAAATACTCAAGAGAAATTTGGACAGCTATATGGATTGAAGTATAGAGGGCTAACCTCCGGGTGCGGGTGCATGGGAATTGGCAGATGAAAAGTTCAACGCGGTCAAAGTGAGCCAAAGCGCCGGTTTCTGCACTGTACCTTTAAAGTACCAATGTTTCGAATTGCCACTTCTTCACGATAATTACCTTTTCGAGGGAAAACACTGTCAGCAATGAAGTTTTCGGTCGCGTTGACTCGAAGGGCGCAAGTGCACACGGCGCCGCTGCGCCATGTCTCCACCGGGATTCCGATCTGACTCCTGAAACTTTGTGTCCCGTCGCGGTCTATTGTTCCGGAATCCACTCGTCCCTCGATATTACGCCCCGAAACACTCCAGAGTATGATATGGGCATCGACGTCCACGTTTTGCGCCAAGCACATCAACTGGACCGTTTTCACTCCACGAATTTCAGTCATCGGCGGTGTTAAGAGAACAATGCGCGGAGACCCTAATGGGATATCGGAATAAGGGTGCAATTACTTAGGCGTAACACCAGGAACTTCCGACCAAATGATTTACAAATAACCTTTTGCTAACCTGTAATCACTAGTTTGGTACCGTTACCGAACACGAACGGCTCTTCGGTATATGATTTGGCTGAACAGTAATACCACCCCGAATCACTTCTCTGCACATCATTAACAATCAGGGAGTAAATAGTACTTTCAGCGTTGACTTGTCCCGATAACCTTCCAGCGGGGGGTGTGTACTCCATCACAGAGTAAACGTACTGTAAATGTTCTTGGTGCTGCCGTTTGTACCAATTAACTTTCCCACCTGGTAACCAGCCCGTGTGGCAATCCACCTTAAAGGTACTTCCAACTGAAAGAACCTGAGATGACGGCGTCTGGTGGTAAACGTCCAGAGGGCTAACAACTGCGAAAGAAAGAAATTCACCAGAGTGTTATCAGGGTACAAATCCATCAAATCTATTGTAAAAACAAAATACCAGACTCTGCGTAAAATGCCCAGTGCGATCTTTATTTTTTCTTAGGATGCATAATGTCAATTGAGACTTACATCGTAATGATTGAAGCGGAGCAAACAGAATGGGGAAAATGATAAAGCGATGAAGAAATAGAGATAGAGATAGGGGTACATAGATAGACAGGCAGAGGGAGTGATAGAGATAAACAGAGTGGCAGACAGATAGACAAATAGAGCGAGACACAGAGACTGACAAATAATAGGGGGGACATTTGTAACTGCCAGAGGATATTTCAAAGTCACTGTGGTAGAAAACGTGGGATCCCGCATCATAGTAAAGTCCTGGAGAGGCGGGACTGGAGAGGGATTTGGTGTTACGGGAACCTAATAGTAATCCAGAAATATTTCAGTGATCTTCATTGTTGCCTAACTCTTGAACAAAGAGGCCGAGGGATTTCTCTATTCTTGCTCCATAAGGCAACGTGGGATGTTTCATCAACATCAACCGAATCATTTTAAGGTCTGTCGGGAAGCTCTGGTAATGCTGGAACAAGGTGAACTTTGCATAGCTGAGAAAAAATTCAGATGAACGATTTCCCCCAACGACAGGGGCTTCCCACTGGGGTCCATTGATTCATCGGTCAATGGTAGAGTGCCATGGCTTGGATAAACCTATCCTAAAGGGATCACTTCAATAATCTGAGGGCGGAATTGCGCCGCAAATTCGAAAAGATGATGACTAACCTGGAAGGAGATGGATCAGGACGTAGACCCATAAGGAGTCCATTTTCCCGTTCCCTGCCAATTGTACACCATGAGATTTCACAGATATTGGTGGACTCGGAAAGAAAGCGAAATACTTGTCAGGTGCCGAAATTAGGTCTTGCGTTTAAAAATGCGTCTGTGGAAAGTCCCGCACTGTACTAATTCGTGCTACAGGTTTCCTGTTTACACGTTAAAAGTTCGTAAGTGCATCTTTCTTCAAAGGGCATTATGTGATACATAACGAACACGTGTGGAAAGCGTTGTGTGCCTCAAGCTGCTTACACCGTAGGCAAGAAACAGGCGTTGTCAAGTCACCTTGTTTTATTTCTCTCAGCCGTGTGGCCCTTGCACTTTATTTGTCACGCTGCAGAGCACTTCTTCAGTAACTACAATTTGGCAATTCAGTTCTATGCTCCCATACGAAATTCAGACCGGAATCTTAATTTATAATCTAAAAAGTCCCAGCTCGGTCGTAAATATGATCAAATACTGAAGCTACAGTGCCACACGCGCAGAGAGATCTGGAGATTTATTACGATTTGGATGAAGAATTTTCTTCTCAACTTAGTTCTGAATGGTCGACCCTAATTTTAAAGCATGGCGGTGAATCTCGTTACCTAAATCCAATCGAATCATTAACTCAACATCAACTCAGTGAGAGCCAGAATACATTTTGGTGTTCTTGCGAGTTAACATCCAATTATCCTAAAGACCACCGACATTGCCTTAGTCCTATCTTCAACTCTGTGATCATTTCCTTGCAACAAAAGCAGCGGGTTATTTCTTTCCCATTTGCCTCTTGTTCTTCTACAGTAATTCTTAATGTTTTGTTTAAAACTACCGACGAGTACCATTTGAAATCAACATCTTTCAGACGTTGATCAGAAATAACTTCTTCACTAATTGTTGACCGGTGCACTTGAATTTACATTTCTCCACATCGCATTTCAGTTTCTTTGTACCTTGAGCCTTCGCTCATACACGTTTCACCTTTTGTTAAAATGTTATATTTCCGTTAACAAAACATCAATCCATGATCATATATCATATCATGTTTAATAATTTCCTGTGACGCCATATCATCTGTTTTCATAAAGTAAACACGTTCAATACTTCGCTTTTAACTCTTCAGTGACTTAAAACCTCTAAATGTAGTGTTGTCAATCATGTTTCACACTGATGAATCAAGAATAACTCCATCAAATCCAGTCATTCTATTTTCCCAATTGCCACGTACTTATGAGCACATTTTAGCAGTTTACTTGACATAAATGTCGGGTCGACCACTACTAGTATATTGCTTTTCTTTTGTTTCCTTACATTTATCGTATTTTCGTCTGTGGGAATACCTATCGCATTTTCCAAGATGACGACGAGTAGATCTACATCATCCATAATTACCCTGGATTTTTTCCCCTCAAGAACTTTACACTTCTTTTAAATTTATTGTCAATTTCACCAACAGTATTTATTTGTATTAATCTTACTCTCCCAGAATTTCTCCTACATGGATTGATAACTCTTTGTCGATTTCAAAATCATTTTAGTTTCCCATGCTCTAAAGACAAAGATGAAAAAAAAATATATTTTCATAGAAATTATCAATTTAAAAATCAATATAAATTGTCCTGCTTCCTTTCTTCAACCTGAAATAATGCCGACAGACTTACCGTCTATAGAGGCGAGATTTAAAATGGACGTTTTACTATAATCCTCATTTTCTCAACCAAGCAGTCAACTATTCCAACGACAATCCAATTTTGTTATATTATGCCGTGACACATTATAAAATCAAAGGGATTTTAGAAAATCAAGTCCCATAATTTGGTGAAACGTAATGCTGACGTTTGTCTCCATGTATGTTTTATATAACTCCATATTACACAATATTTGAGATGGGTCCTTATCGGCTCTTAGCCGTTTTAGATTTCAACTGCATTCAAAGTAAATATTCTTACTCTAAAATTTGAAACTAACAAATTGGAGCCGTGCATTGAACGATACCTTTTCACTAATGACTCCTCACAATCCCATGATGAATTTTTAAATGTATTTTTTTGAAATAAAATGGTATTGTTTTAGGTGAAGGAGTTTACGTCAGATAATAATATCATATAAACGAAGATCACTGATCAGGCCTTCCACTTGCCTTCTCCGCCGTACTAGTGCCGGCTCATTCCACGCATGCTTTATTTTAATACCATTCGCGAAGAAGAAGAAGAAGTGGTGTAAACTCTGAAGCGAGCGCTCTAAATTACACGTCGTTTGCCTCTCTCTAGTTCTGTCCTTCTTGGATGACAATAGATTCTCTCCATTGTCAGATTTCATCATTGTTCTGAAACTTCCCTTTGAGCTGCTCATTGTTTCGGCTAGTTCCTAAACTCACCCAGTGTAAATCTCACAAGCCGCGTTCCAGACCTTGGTACTAAAGTCTGCAACGAATTTCCTTTCACGTAAATCGGCTCCGGCTCGGCTCTACCTGGATCTGTAAGTTCTTTCTGCCCTACACTATTTTTCATATTATTTCCGTCCCCAAAGTCAGCCATGATCTAAATGATTGTTGCAGGAGTCTCAGGAGCAAAGTTCTCGCTCTGTTCCAAGTTGCCAGACAACGTGAAAATTTGTGGTCCAAATGTCCTGCAGGGAAAACATGTGAAGCTAGGTGTTGGTTTTGCAAACATTTTTGATGTTTCCGTTAATGTTTAACAGCTTCTTCAGATTTAAATTTATAAAGTTCTTTGTTTACCGTTAGTATCCGCTACTGCTCGTTCCGAAAGCTGCAACCGGAAATCTCAAACTTGCTGCGCACCGTCCTCTTGCGACACGCATGGAACGTTACAATTGCAGAGCACTTGTCCAGCCAACTTGAAGCCTCTTCACTCAACGCCCAGGAAAAGAAAAACAGTTCAGACAAAATAAATGGCAACTCACTCACTTCGGCAGATACGCTCTTGTAGGCCCCAAATGCTTATTAAATCTGGCTCCTTATTCCTACATATGGAATATTAAATATTTGAAGGTAAGATAGCAAATATGAAAGTAGGCTAGCCGATGACATAAAAGAGTACATCGAAGGTAAGTGCGGACATTAGAACTCTGGGAAATAATGGTAGGCAGGCAGTAATGGGGGAATAAAGAAATGTCAATCGAAATTAATGTATTTTACACCTGCCTTCACTGTGGAAGATATCTACAATATGCCAGAAACTCGAGAGTATCAGAAGGGAGTGTATTGATAATACTAAGCAGAAGGTTCTTGGGAAACTGAAAGTTCTGTAAGTGCACTCCTGGGTTCTAACAGAGGCAGGAAATTCTATGAAACGTTAGTAATGTTCTTTCATGAATCAGGAGGACGGCAACACTGTAAATGTCTCCGGAGCTTTTTAAAGAAAGGGAGGGTGAAGGAATTTATAGGCCACTTAGCTGGACGATAGTAGTTGGGATGTTGCTGGAGTCCATGATTAAGGATGAAGCTTCGGTGTACATGGAGCCACATGATACAGTAGGCCAACATCAGGGCAAGGTCTCCTGAAGGGCAGATCTTTGCTGACAAACCTGTTGGATTTTACTGAGAAAATAACTGCGTGAAATATAGACAACGGAGAGTTTGTGGATGCTGTGTTCTTGCATTTTAGAAAGTTTTGACAAGGTGCCACACATGAAGCTGATTTACAAAAGAGCCAATGGTATCCCTGGAAAGATACTAGCATGGATTGAAGAATAGTTACCACAGACAAGTAATGTTTCGCACTGTCGGTGTTGGTATTGTTTCTTTTGAAACTTGACGTCAACGATTTTGTAGACGGATTGATGGCTTTGTGGCGATATGAAGACAAGTGGATGAGCATGTAAGGTAGTGCAGGAAACACAGAGTCTGTAGAAAGACTTAGACAGAATTGGAGAATGGACAAATAAGTTGCAGCTGGAATATAGCGTGGGCAGTATATGAGCACATACTTTGGTAGAAAGAACAAAGGCATAGAATATTTTCTGAATGTGAAGAATATTCAACAATCTAAGTTGCAATGAAAATTGGGAGTCGTTAGTAGGAATCCCTAAATGTTATTTGCACGTTGCGTCGGTGGTAAGGACGGTAAATGCTTTGTTGTCAAGCATTTTGAGACTAAAATATAGAAGCAAGGCTGTAATGCTGAGGCTTTATAAAGTACTGGTAATGCCGCACTTAGAGCATTGTGAGCAGTTTTGGGTCCCAGACCTAAGCAGTGAAGATGGTTCAGAGAAGTTTCACGAACATAATCCTGGGAATAAAAGGTATAAGGAGCCTTTGATGATTCTTGAGCCGTTGTCGCTGCAGTTTAGAAGAATGCAGAGGGGATATCTCAATGAAACCTATCGAATATTGAAAGACCTAGATAGAGTGCGTACGGAGTGGATACCTCCTTCCGTTACTCAGTCTGGACCAGAGGCCACGATCACTGAATAAAGGGTCCATTGACAACAAAGTTAAGGAGCAATATCTTTATCCAGACGTTTGAGAATCTATGTAATTCATCGTTAAGGGCGCATTAAGAAGAAAGCTATGTTGGAATGGCGGAGCAGAATCGATAGACTAAATGGACCTACTCTCCTCTTCTAGCTTATTGTCTTATTAGCATACCACTAACGCCCTTCTGGTCTTGTGATAACAAGAAAGATATCCAATACTTTCACTTCTCTAGGCGTAACTTAGGAGGACGACGGTGCCTGACGGCGACTTCATTGCTTGCATCTTCGGAAACAGCTCTGTTCTATCATTAGACTCTCTATTTTTCCATTTCAGGACTCTTTTGAGGACCCTGAGCTGGGGTAATGAGCTAACTACGGTTCTTTGCGGGAATGGCACTCACTCTCGCAGTTTCACGACTGGCCGTTCTTCGGCACGCCAAGGGCGCGGCATAGGAGCCTCTCTCGCCTTTGGAGCTCTGATATTTCCTGGCTCCAGAGATGGGACAATCGGAGGTCGGTGCCCGTGCAGGAGATCGGTGTGTCGTTGGAGTCGGAACATCTCAGGCTGTGTGCCCAGAGGCCAGAGATGTTTGGGCACAGAGCTCGGTAAAAGCGATGCAAAGGACGTTTAACATCATAAATCAGCGAATTATTTTGTTATGCATCCCCTCTCGCTGTGAAATGGGGATAGCTCTATTTCCCTCATTAGTGAGGGAGAGATCCTACGGTATGTCAAATTACCCGGTGAACGAATAGTCTTTCACATGGATGCTTTGCTGCACGCTTGCGTACTTGGTGGGGTTGCCGATGCTTTTAAGCTGGTGTGAGGGGGGAGTCATTGATTTGCTGATGTTTATGTGTGGCTGGGTGGTGCTGGAGTGGGGGAGGACTTTGGGATTCTGACACTTAACTGCCATTCATTGTTTGGGGAACTCCTCTCTTTTCTAAGATGTTTGCGAAAAAGAATTCCAGCATGTATATTGCATATATTTCTCTGATATTATATATACCTATTGAAAACTGTTGTTACGTTACACACCTCCATCGTGCATCGACGGTTTTCTCTACTTTCTATCAGTATCTGTAAGTACCTGATTGCTAAGCATAAAGGATAGTATGGATAATTTATGGACTCTCTCGCTTTTCTCTTTATCTTTCTCTCTCATTCTCCATTAAGGCTATTTTAATTAGCTTACCAGATCTGCTAAACTCTATATTTCAGAACCTATCCGACAATCTATAGAATTTCGGACAGTGATAACCAATACTGACAACACTGTTCGCTACAACAATTTGTTGTGGACTGAATTACACATATACTTTCATGGAATTGTCCTTGCGTTGAGCTGCTGTTGTTAAATGAGACCGTATTACTAACAGCGTTAAAGTTTTCCTTTCCTGCATCGCTGGGCACGACACCCCCCACAATGCTGGATTTCAAGCCCTAGGTACATGGGAAGTCCATCCTTTCATATTAACCGGCGGATTCAAAGTTCAAAGTAATCTTATTGTCAATGTACCTATGTTTCACCATTTCCCACTCAGGGATATTTTCTTGCGAGTCCCTAAAAGAACCAATAGAAGAGGAAGGGGAACTATGGAATCAAACTAGCAAACAATACCAGTGGATAGTAAAACTTTTTTCAAGTCTGTAAAATCTAAAAAAGAGTGATGTCAATGGATAGAGGAGCGCTAGAAAGTAAGGCCGGAGAAATAATAACGGGGACAAGAAGATGGTAAATAAACTACATAAGCTGTTTACGTCAGTCTTCATTGTGGAAGTCCCCAGCAGTGTGCCAGTTGTTGTAATTTGTGAAATAAACGAAGTGAGTACAGTTACAATTACAAGGGAGAAAGTGTTCATAAAACTGAAAGACCTAAGGGTGCGTAGGTGATCCAGACCAGATGAACTGCAATCTAGCATTTTGAAAAGGTAGCTTTAGCAATAATCTTTGAAAAAAAATCATTGGTCTTTGGCATGGTGCCAGAGGACTGGAAAATTGCAAATGTCACCCCACCCTAAGAAAGGAGAAAGGCATTACAATGGCAATTATAGACCAGTTTGCCTCAGTTATTGGAAAAATGTTGGAGTTAATTGGTAAGGAAGAGGTTAAGGAGTAGATGGTGACACGGGACAAGATAAGACAAAGTCAGCAAGGTTTCATTCCGAGAAAATCTTACCTGGCGAATCTATTTGAATTATTTGAGGAGATTACAAGTGGGATAGCTAAAGGGGATGAAGTGGATGTTTGTATATTTGAGCTTTCAAAAGTCCTTTGATAAGATGCCACATATGAGGCTGATTATCAAGTTCAGAACCCATGGTATTACAGGAAAATTACTAACATGCTTAGAACATTGGCTGATTGGTAAGAGCAAGCGAGTGGGAATAAAGGGAACCTGGTCTAGATGGCTGCAAATGACTAGTGGTGTTCCACAGAGTTTACTGTTGGGACCACTCCTTTTCATTCTGTATATTTAGCTGATGGAAAAGATCGCTTTTTTGCCGAGTTTGCAGAAAATTGGAAGATTGTTGGAGGGGCAGGTAGTATTGTGAAAACACATAGGCAACTGAAGGGCTTGGACAGATTAAAAGAATGAACAAGAGAATGGCGAATGGAAAATGTATGGTCGTACACTTTAGCTGTGGAGATAAGTTTGCAGGCTATTTTCGAAAGGGGATAAAATCCGAAATTCTGAGATGAAAAAGGACTTGCGAGTTACTGAGCAGAACACCTTAAGAGTTAACATGCAGATTGAGTCTGCAGTAAGGAAGGCAAAGGCAATGTTAACATTCATTTAATGAGGACATAAATATATGAGCAGTGATGTGATGTTGAGGCTTTATAATGCATTGGTGAGGCCTCACCTTGTATTGCAAACAGTTTTGGGCTCATGATCTAAGAAAAGATATGCTGGCATTGGAGAGGGTCCAGAGGCAGTTCACAGGGATGATTAGAGGAACGTAAGGGTTTGATACGACAAACGTTTGGTAACTTTGGGCCTGTGCTCGATGGCATTTAGAAGGATGAAGGAGGATCTAATTGAAACCTTTATGATGTTCAATAGCCTATACGGTGTAAACGTGGAAAGGATGTTTCCATGATGGGGGGTGGGGGGAGGCCTAGGCCAAGAGGTCTCGTTGGGCCAAATGGCATAATGTTTCCGCATGTGTCTGATGGTCTTATGGTGTTGTCGTCTTAATTCAATCTGATTACCTACACAGCCACAATCGTGGCATATATATCATTTATTAAAATCTTCCTTTGAAATACAAACATAAAAGAAATCATAACTTACTACAAATACAAACTTAATCCAGATTTAGAACCAGAATACCACGGATTTGTTAATCAGACATCATGGAAAGAGAGAGCCATCACTCTGGGTAAAATGAGCCGCCACACAACGGTAGACCACTCAGTCTCCTTCTGATGCAGCAGAAGGATTCCATCAGTGATCCAAAGGGAGACAGTCGGCGCTGAAGACTCGCTAGTCTTCCGCATTCGTTCCGATGTTTCAATCTTCCTTAGCTTTTTGATTGGCTGTCCTGAAGGCTTTAAACAGCGAAATGTAGTATAACATCATCCTGCTGCAAGCGTCGAAATTTCTTTTCGGCGTTCGAATTTGCTTCTCGGAAACTTCTCAGGGACAGCAAAGCGGTGAATCATTCAGTCGATTTCGAAACTGTAAGTCGCAGCTTCTAATAGTTCCAAAAACAAATTCCAGTTGAAATCCAGACGTACAGCAAATAAAATAAGCAGTTTCCTGGACAATCTGAATGATGACAACCGAGGGAGCGTTATACGCAGGTGCCATCTCTGACTCGATGTGCCGGATGGCCTAGTTCTGATGTTACGTGTTGTGGTCTAATGGTCTATTTCCCCAGCCCCACGTCTCTGTTCCTCTTTCGCTGAACCCCTCCTTCCCCACACCCTCAAATCTGTCGTTGCTTATCTCTCTCCCTCCACTTTCTGTTCTCACTCTCCGTTTCCCTTCATAACTCTCACTGTCCCTTTCTCACTCTCTCTGTCTCTATCTTTCCCTTTCTGTCGCTTTGCGTGTCTCTCACTGTTCTCGCTCCCTCTGACTCTGTCTGTCACTCTCTATCTCTGTCTGTTTCTCTAGCTCTCTTGTGTTTGGTTTTTACTGCTCTTCAGCTACTGTATAACCATAATTGTTCCTGCTCGCTGCCAAACCCAATTTCGTCCTTCTGTTTCATTGGCTGTGCTAAGACCTACCGTATCTCCCTAATGGCAGACCAATAGGTTCACAATGCTCTCCACTCCTTCTTCCTGCCTGTCGCTGTTTTCAATTCCCCGGTTTGCACAACACTCTTCACTTCGCCAGGTAGGCCTAGTAAGCGTGGCTATGCTGCTGAATTGGAAAATTAGTTTATTATTGCCACATACCGAGCATTTTATTATGTTTTGCATGCCATCCATTTAGTTCCCATTATGGTAATCGGAACAATCCTACATCAACACTGCACTGATTTCCCTCATTCCCTTATTTAAAACGTGGCAGGCCTGAGCTCCCTAAAAGTGGTGATACCGAGTAATAAGGTAATTAAGAGGGCATATGGCATTTTCGCCTTTATTAATCAAGGCACTGTTCAAAATTCAAGAGGTTATGTTGCAGCTTTTTAAATTCTAGTTAGGCTGCTTCTGTAATATTGCATACACTTCTAGTTGCACCATTATAGGAAGCCTGGGGAAACGTTGGTGAGGGGTTAGAAGAGGTTTACCAGAACGTTGCCTGAATTAGAAGGCATGCTAATTACGACAGCCATATAAACTTTGGTTGTTTATTGTGGAGCAGTGGACGCTAAGGGGAGATTGGATAGTTATGTGTAAGATTACGAGTGGCATGGATAGCGTAGGCAGTAACTTTATTTTTCACACAGAGAGTGGTCGTGCCTGGAGTGCACTGCCTGGGGTGCTAGTCGAGTCATATTTATTCAGGACTAATGAGACGTTTGCAAAAGTATGCGTATGTGCGGGAGTTTCGGGTAAAATATCATTTTGTTGCCAGAAAGGAGGAGGCTATTGACCATCTGTTTACTAAGTTAGTTCGTTCGGCACAACATTACGGACTGCCGAGGCACTTCCTGTAGTATCTAATGCTCTATGTTCTCTCAGTGTGTGTTTGTGTGAATTGTGTCTCAGGTTGGGCGGTAGGAAAATGAACACAGGCACACCAACTTAACACACAAAATAGTGGAGGAACACATCAAGTCAGACAACATCTATGGAGTGGAATAAACAGTCGACCTCTCGGGCGGAAACTCTTCACCAGGACTGGGAAAGAAGGATCATCCTGATAAAATAAGGAGGTAGGACAAGGGGAGTGGTATAAGTTGGTAGATGATAGGTTTGGGGATTGGGGTGTGTTGAGGCTTGAGAGGAGATGGGATGTGGACTGATTTGGAGGGGTGAGGGATAGTGACGATATCCTGGGCATGGGGAAGGGACAAGTTTGAGTGGGGCGATGGGAGTGATGAGTTTTTGGGTGGGTGGGTGAACTTCAGAGGGCTGATGTATCGTTGATGTTCTCATAGTGAGTGATGTCCAGTGAGTATTCGAGTGTGATGTCTCTGTGCCCATTCGGAAACACATGGGTGAAACCCCTGCAGTGGGCATCCGAGAACTTGGGCTCCATCACCTGGAGTCGCCTTAGTCTGAAACGTATGAATGAGTAGTTGACGGTCAGCCGAGAGTCGATGGGCCGAAGGATTCTACCTGGACCCACTCCTCACCCCACCCCACACAGGTATTTGATCTTATTTTAATCTAATTTTTTTATTGAATTTTCAAATAGCTACAGAAAGAAAAAAATTATCAACCCTTCCCCCCTCCCCTTAACCCCTCCCCCTAACATATCCCTGTAGAAAGAGAAAAAAAAAGAGAAAACAAAAGAAAGAAAGAAAAAAAGAATGCCTGGATATCGGAAGATCCCCACATGCTCCATGGATTTCATAATAGCTTTAGTATATATATTTATTTCTTTCCCCAAATTACCAATGATTTTATCTTCGGAGCACCTATATATTTAATCCTATCTTTTGTACATAAGGGCGCCAAATTTTCAGAAATATTTCATATTTATTTCTTAAATTATAAGTTTTTTTTCAAATGGAATGCAGCTAAAAGCTATATGTATTTTCATTTTCTCAACGTATGTTAAAATTATTTTTCTTTTCACCGGTCCATTAAGCCCATTAACATTAAAACTTTAAAAATTCAGTAAATTAGTCATTATTTTAAACAGGTTTACTCCAGTCTATAGTAATACCTAACTTTTCAACTTTCGTAGTACCTTGGGGAATCTTTTTAAAATTCTCCGTGTTGCAATGTGCCTCCCCCACCGCGCCCCCCCCTCCCGATTGTCCAGGCAAAGAAAGAAAGATTAAAGAAAAATAGATTATAAATAAAAAAAATAACAAAATACGTTCCTACTAATGTTGTGAATAAAAAAAAGCAGAACATTACCCCCCTCCATTGTACGGGTCATGGCAATCGCCATGATTACACTCGTGAATCCCATTGCAATCTATCCGAAGTTCCCCCAGCTCCCACGTAACATAAAAACGTATATATAAGAGAAGAAAAATAATATTACTACACTCGATTAATATTTCTCAAATTTTTACCTTTCTTCCCCTGTCTCACATAATTAAGAATATATTAAATATTCTTCTGTTCTTAAGCATCCATCAACTCCATTCACTGTCCCTATCATCATCTTTAATGCGTTTCACTTTTATATCTTTTGCTGAGGTTAGTGAATATTTGGGAGTTCTTATGCAAATTCTTCCGCATCCCGATAATCAGTAAAAAATGTTCCTTTTCCGTCATCCAAAAAAAATTATCAGCGGTGCCGGGTGGCGCAATATAAATTTATAACCCTTTTCCCATAAAACTTTTTTCGCTGCGTTAAATTCCTTCTATCTCTTCAAAAGGTCATAACTTATATCAGGACAGAAAATAACTATTTTCCCTTCTATCATCAAATGGCCCGTTTCTCTTTCTGGCACGCTGGGCGGTCGCCTTCAGGATCTTTTCTTTATCTTGATATCTTGAGCATTTTATCAAGATTGATCGTGGGTTTTGATCAACTTGAGGTCTTGATCTTAAGGCTCCGTGAGCCCTTTCAATTTCAATTAATTGTGTTCCTTCCTCCATTTCCAACATTTACGGAATCCATTTTTGAAAAAAAAATTTTGGATCCTCTCCCTCTGTACCTTCTTTAAGTCCAAAAATCTTAATATTATTTCGTCTGCTAAAATTTTCAAGTACATCCACTTTTTCCAACAAGCGTTTTCTTTCTGATGTCTAGGCAGAATTATTATCTTCCATTTTATTCACTCTATCAATGGTGTCTCCAGTTGTTTCTTCCAAGTGTTTAATTTTCTTGACCATTTTGTCCTGTCTTTTCATCATATTAATCTTCATAATCTTCATATTTTAATATATATATTTATTACTTTTAATACTTTTAAATCACGCATTATTTGCACCAAAGGTTTTTTATGTCTCTAATATCACCTCCAACTTCTTCCTGTTGCTCTTCTTTGTTTGTCTCTTCATCTTCGTCTGATTTATCCAAATAATCTGATTCCACCTCATATTCACTTTCAATTTCAGCTTCGATCACAGCTGGGAATTATAGTTTAGATGCTAGTGTTTGCGCATGCCCCTTCCTTCACGCATGCGCAATTCCCATTGCTCCTTTTTTTTTATGGAAACTGTTGATGTTGCTACAGTTTCCTGTTCAGTATCGCCGGATGTATTTCATCTTGCTGGGTTGGCTGAACTGAGAGTCTTGGAGTGAAGCGCTGTCCTCCTTTTTCTTCTATCTCCTTCCCTCCTATATCTCTTCCTCTGAGGTGTGCAGCCAACAAACCTCGGTAACCATCCGCTACTGCCTCATGCTGTTCGCTTTCCTCATTTGTTCCTTCCATGCCTCCCTAATGCACGAAAGCCTGGCTCCCGGCTTCTTTGATTGCATCGGTGATCACCACACAACTGAAGGCTGAGAAGTAGAACGGGGATTGAGGGGTTGTGTGGGGAGAAATTGGTGGAGGAGTTAGCCTCAGATTGAAGCCTTTCCCTTAGCTCTAAACTCCCTCGCAAAGTTCACGCCTTAATTGTGCGCGGACAGCCTCGAAGAGCTCAGCACGGGCAGTCCACGCGATCTTTTATCACTCTCTTCCATATTTTCGTCGTCCCACCCCCTTCCCCCACCGTTTCTAATCCTTTATTCACTTTGCGGCAGCAACTTATGCCAATTAACCCCTCCTGACCTCAGCATGTCTCTGCGATGTAGGAGGTACCAAAACACCGGGAGGAAAATCTCGGGGTCACAGGGAGAACATACGAAATGCACACACACACACACACACACACACACACACGCACGCGCGTGAACAAGTGCAAAGAGCAAGAGAGAGAGAGGGAAAGAGAGAGAAATACAGACGGAATTCGGTCTCTGGAGAGAAAACTTCTCAGTAACAAATTTTCTTGGCGACCAACAACCCCTATTAGCTGATTCGCATGGCCTAACATCGTGCTTCGAGCCCCAGAGCCGCCTCGGAAATCACCCTCGGCGTTTGGAATGCGACAGATTTATTCTGATCTACGGTAAGCCACGGCTGCCATACCAGGATGAATACAACTGTTCGCCTTTTACCTACCCCAAGGGCTGTCTACTTTCTATTATGGTTATAGTACGAATCGTATACAGCTTTTTCTAGGTGGTGCCCTGTTGTTGAGGTCTCCAGCCTCCCTGATCTCTGGAAGATTACCAATAGTCACAACATGCTCTATAGTGATTTGTGGAGTTTAGGCTGAGGAGGCTATGATCTCAGTGAGCGTTTAATAGAGCAAGCCTCATTACCTCCAGACATCCTCACCTACCCCGTGCCTTCCGCTTACACATATGGTACTCCGTTCGTCGAGGTCAACCATAAATGTTGCGTCTTAGCTGTTAAGTCAACACGGAAACCAATGCACAAGCAGGAGCATTCCGGTGTGGAGTGCAAGCATTGCCAATGTAGCAGAATCTCCCAATCCTCGCAAATGAAGAATCCACAGGAATGACAGAAACCAAAACTGTATTACACTAGCGGTATCGCAAGAGTTGTCAGTCAGAGTTGAAATCAACGTAAGACTCCCTTAAGGTCTCCAGCTTCAGTAGGTTTGACGGAGTTTACTACGAAAGCCTTCCCTAAGTGTGGATATACCTGCAAGGCAGCGTGGATTTGAAATCCGAGATTTCCTTCTCTACGGTAAGCTGCCAACTACAGTTGACGAACACCATCTGAGCGAAGTGACTGGCTTAAGGTGCCAGCAACCCGCTTTGTTATTGCCCCTTCTCCTGTCAGCAGAAATTGTTTCACCAGGCTTTCTAGCTAGGCCTAACGGGCCCTGAGCTAGACTTGCTTGCTGGAAGCTGGTTAAGACGCATGCTGCTGGGAGCATTTAATAATTAATAGGAGCTCATTCCAGATCCATGCTATGATAGCCTTGCGGAACCGTTTACACGAGCTCACAGAGTGGCAAGATTGAAGTAAGCGCCGAAAGTGTTATAGAGACAGGGATGGCAGTAGAGGTCAGCGATATGGCAATCAGGGAAGGTGTCGTGTTCGTAGAGGGTGCAGAGGGCAGTAGACGCAGGAAGGATTCAGAGAAACGTGGAGGGATGTAGACTTCTGAGGTGTTTGGTGAGCTAGCTGATGTGGGTTGCTTTGTTGACACAGTTGTGAACATATGTATGTGGACGACTGTGACAATGCACCAAGTCCTCTCAACACTAGAAGCCATGAGACGCATGCCAGTAACCTGGGGATTAGGGTCTAATTGTTCCGTGGGAGGGGGCCGAATGACCACGTGGACAAGCATGGTGTGCACAAGAGGATCCTATTCACATACATCTGACTTTGTCTTAGTCGCTCCCTCCATCCACCCTCCTCTGCAGGACAGTTACCATCTTTTCCATATCTGTGCCGCCGCCTGCACACACTTCTAGCTGAAGGCCTTCATAACCAACAGAAGCTTCTATTTGGCCTGGCATCGGATGGGTGGGGGGAGTGGCGGTAGGAGTGGTGGAGGTGGCGCTACTGCACGGGATCAAAGCAAGCTGCAGGGAGTTGTAAGATTAGCCAGCTCCATAATAGGCACTTGAGTCTGTAGCATCCAGAACATCTTCCAGGAGCAATATCTCAGAAAAGTGCCGTCTATCATTAAGTTCTCCCACCACCCAGGACATGACTCTTCTCATTACTACCATCATGAAGGAGGTACAGAAGCCTTAAAGCACGCACTCAATGGTTCAGGAATAGTTGCTTTCCCTCTGCCATCCGATTTTGGAATGGACATTGAACACATGAACACTACCTCACTACGTTTTTTATTTCCTATTTTTGCACTGCGGAAGTGAGGACACAGACTACAGAATCGATGAGCAAACAGATCACACAAAGGTGCTGCCGCAAAAGAAGAGCAGGAAATTTGTCGTAAGTGTTCTCCTCAACACCGACTGCACATTTTATATCCTCGACTGCAGCTCCCCTGAAATGCATGTTCTCCGTTTTCCATTCCCCCGAGTCCCACGGAGCAGATGAGAAGAGCCAAATGAGATAATTCTGTTCTATATGCTATGTTCGATGATCTGCACAGAAGCGTTTGGCTTATGCTGCTATGGTAAATAGCATAAGTGTTCATGATAAATGAAACTGTGTTCGTTAGTTGACTGCAATGCCTGTGTAAAGAAGAATGAATAAAGTGTATCCCCAAAGGCTTTTTTTTCGTGCTGTAGAGTTATTTAGTTCATTAGGTGAGTTCAGTAGGGTGGAGACAATCTGGCCTTTTCAGGGACCTTCAATTCGAAAAATGTGGCGTGCTTGCTACATCTCCACTGGTCCTTGGTGATACTAAGTTTGTGCACTGATATCAAGTCTGATGTTAATATGAAATGTTTCCCTCCATGCAAACTGCATGGGATGGTTGACCCATGATCAGAAGTTCAAATGGATGTGCCAGATTCTTCTGAAGTAAGGAAAACAACTTAACTCTAACCTATTCATCGGATATTTTACAGTAACCACTTAACTAAATAAACGTCACATCTTTGAACTGTAAGAAGAAACACACGCACTCCACGTGGAGCCCGTGCATATTTCTTACAAATGACGTCCCTAAACAGTAGAAATGTCTTGCTAACCACGACGCACCGTGTGCCCCATCCATCATCTCAAAGTAGAGTCGGGCACAACACGCCCTCAACTGATCAATTATAACTATTAGCATAAAAAGTTAATTGTTCTGTCTTTCAAATTTGAGGCATTACAAGGCGTTCAAAAACATTTCAAAAAATTAAGTACAAAGACTCCAAAACACGTTTCTTTTTTTCCAAATATTCCTTATTTTGAACACTTCCCACACATTATGTTACATAGCAATGATTTAGATGACGGAATTGATGAATTTTTGAATTGTTTATGGAAGTTACGAAAGTTAATGTAGAGATTTGTATCTTTGAGAAAATAGAGAGGCTACAGAAGGACTTAGACAGATTAATCGATGGACAAAGAGGTTGCAGATGGAATACAGTGTCGGAAAGTATATGGTTATTCAGTTTGGTCTAAAACTAATATAAGTGCAGGCGATTTCCTCAATGGAGATAAAACTGAAAAAAATACTGAAGAGCAAATGGACATCGAGCCCTTGTGTGGGATTCCCTAAAGGTTAACATTCAGATGGAGATGGTGGTGAAGAAGAAAAACGCGATGTTAGAATTCATTTCAAGAAGACCAGAACATGAAAGTAAGGATGTAAGGTTCAGCCTTAACAATGCACCGGTGAGGCTTCAGTCATGGTCTTTTGAGTAGTTTTGGGTCCCTTTTCTTAGAAAGCATGTGCTGTTACTAGAGTGGGTTTAAAAGAAGCTCACAAAAATTAGTCCAGGATTAAACAGCTTCTCATATGAAGAGCATGTAAAGCATGTATAGCATGCAAAATCCTATATTCACTGGTATTGAGAAGACTGAAACCTACCTAATGTTGAAAGGCCCCCAGAGAGTGCATGTGGAGAGGATGTTACCGATGGTGGGAATGTCCAGGAACAGAAGACACAACTTCAGAATAGAGCAGCGTCAATGTAGAATAGAGAAATAAAGAAATTTCGTCAGCCATAGAGTGGAGAGGCCAAGTCTTTACATATATTTAAAGCAGTTTGTACATTTTTGATAGGTCAGGGCATGGAGGGATACGAGACAGCAGGAGATTTGTGCTGAGAGAGAAAATAGATCAGCGATTATGAAAGGGCACTGTAGAGTCGATGGACCACATGGCCTATATATGCTCCTATACCTTATCATCTTGCAAGATCACTTCTCAGTCTCCCACGCATTATGGTATGGCCTGCCCATTGTATCTCATTCCTACGTGTCCCAGCAGCATCCTTGTAAATCTCTTCTGCACTCTTCTGAGTTCAATAGTATATTTCATACAGGAAGGCAGCTAAAACTGAACACAATACTGCAGATGTTATTTTGCTGGCCTTGTATTCAACCGTAAAATTGCCTCCCAAACTTTTGAATCAATACCATGGTTTACACTCAATTGTCTCTCTATTAGGTATTTATGTACACATTCTCGTTGGTGCAAACATCTAATCGGTCATTCGTGCGCTAGCAACTCAATGCAAAAAAGTAGGTAGAACAGATTCAGTGCTGTTCAGACCACTGTCACAATAGGGAAGAAATGTGACCTTAGTGAAATAGGCATTTTGAATATCTCAGATACTAATGTTCATTTGGGATTTTTATGCACAACAGTCTCTAAAGTTTACAGAGAAAGGGAAGAAAAATGAATAAAATCATCGAGTGAGCAGAAATTCCCTGGCACAAACGCCTCGTTAACAGAATAAATCGGAGGTGAATGGCCAGAATGGTTCAAGCTGACAGGAAGATGACAATAACTCCAATACATATGCGTTACAACTAGGACGTGCATTGGAGCGACTTCTAACGCACAAGAAGTCAAACGTTGAAGTGGATGGGCTACAACAATCGAAGACAACGAACATACAATTCATGACCACTTTAATAGGTACATATATTAAAGTGCCAGCTGCTTGTATGAAAGACAGCGTGCCAAGAGTAACGTCAAATGAATTGTAGACGTGGTGAGTTGCAGTCGGAGAGAGTTAGTCCGCGATGTAATTATCAAATTCTATGGAGCAAAAGAACGAACTGCTGACAATGTTTCCATCTGAATGCTTTCCCCATTAAGCTGACTTACACCAGTCCTCCAAGTATTCACAAAAAGAAAACGTTTCGCTAAAGATCAGGAGAGTTATATGCATTTGTAGGAAGCCCTCTTGTTCGGATATGCACAACATTACAAACTTGCGAAAAGGTACGACAATAACAGTTTTACTCGGGCCGTTCAAGAACTCAGAGAGTACACAGAATAACAATAAAATAAACGCCAAAGAGGAACCCGTGAGCAACACAAACATACTGCTGGAAGTAGAATGAACAGTCAATGCATCAGGATGTCTCCGTAGACGCTGCCTGACTTGACGATTTCCTCCAACATCGTGTATGTTGCTCCGGATTTCCAACATTTACTGAATCTCATGTATTTTTGATAGGGATAATACTGTTGCCTGACTAAAAACAATCTGGAATAGTGGTATATTTCATTAGGCTAAACCCCAATAAATCAGACGCGGAAGCGGCGAATAAATTAAGACTCTGACACTGGGAAGAATGCGGGATTCCTTCCAGATAGTATACAGTAGGAGCGGATTTAATACTAAAATAGGTGGTCATACGAGTGGGAAAGAAACAGAAATAGATGACGTCAGGTGAGAGGGAGAGAGATGAAAGCGAGTTACTGCAGAGCTGAAGCTCCAGAAGAAATTTTACATGGACGGTGCCACGCCCGGTTGCAACGGAGGAGGCTTGGGTATGGGGCTAGCAACCCTATCCTGTAAAACCCCATCGCTACAGAAATGACAGCACAAGTTCCGAAGACCACATTCCTGGGAGAGCAAAGATCTTCGAAGATCTTTGAACAATTTGAAAGATTGGGCCAGGGCCAGTCAGCTATCAGCGACCTATGACGCAGGAGGGTTAGTGGGTTTAGAAAAATCAATAACAATCGTAAGGGGGAGAAAGGGGGCCGAATTAATCTTCCGCACTGTAGAAGTTTCACAGAAGCCCTTATCAGAGACATCTTGCGTACCGCGGAAAATACCGAAAGAGCTCGGAACTTAAGGGAAAATTCCTCGGAAGATTCTTTGGAGTGGAATGAATATTGAACACTTCGGGCCCAGGCCCTTCATCAGGGCTAAGGGCTTTAAGATATGGGACGAAGAATGAAAAATATTTAATTTTCAGTTCATAGTACAACTGCTGGTAATGGCGCGAAAGGGCCATGTGGTGCCAAAGCCAATTCGATTCTGGAAAGAGATTTTATGTTCAGTAACAAGGAAACGAATCTGCCCCTAATACAAAGAGAGCAAGGTTTGTTGTGATCAGAGATTGCCATTAAACTGCAACCATGATACTCGGAGACCGACTGACCGACTGACCCAAACATCTACTTCACTTTCTACGCTTCAAATACTGGGGGAAAATGTTGCAACAGTTAATGCCTGCGATGCAAAACATGACCAAAATAAAGGCTCTGTGGGGATTTCCTGTTTTCATAGTTTGGACGCTGTGGCTGAAAGGTCAGCTCTTTAGACTTTATGTTGAATGGTAGACCATTGCAACCCACAACGAACATGCTGTGGAAATAAACCTCAAAGGCATTGCCCTCTTTTGCGTCCTATTTACTCAGGCATCCTAATGTAAGCAACACTCTAACCTAGATAGATAGATAGATAGATAGATAGATAGATAGATAGATAGATAGATAGATAGATAGATAGATAGATAGATAGATAATGAGAACCGGAAGAATATAATCTCGTATTTCTGACTGTCTCCAATAGAACCAGCGTTGATAATTTCAAGTCACTCTAACGAATGCCGTATAGTCGATAAACCACAAGGCACAGTAGCACAATTAGGCTACACAGCTCATTAAGTTTGCTCTACCGATCCATCATGTCGGATTTATTTCCTTCTCAATCCTATTTTCCTGCCTTTTCAACAAAACCTTTGAAGCTCATACTAATCAAGAATCTATCGACGTTCACTTTATGTATACCCAATGCCTTGAGCTCCACAGCCGTCTGTGGCAATGAATCGTACTGATTCACCATCCTACTGACTAAATAAATTCCTCTTTGTCAATATTCTAAAGGGGACTCCCTCTGTTCTGAGGCTATGCCCTCTGGACTTATACCCTCCCAAAACCGAAAACAGAATCTCCACCTCCGTTCTATTTCGGCCTTTCAATATTTAATATATTTCAATCATATAACCGACTACACCCCCCTCCTCGCACGCACACATTATTCTTCGATATTTCTTCGAGTGCACGTCCAGAGCGATCAAATCCCCGTCGTACATTAACCCCTTCATTCTCAAGATCGTTCTGGTGAATCTTCCCTGGACCATCTCCAATGACAGCGCATTATTTCTTAGTTATGGGGCCCAAAGCTGCGCACAATAGGTCAAGTTGTGTCTGACCGATGTCTTATAAAGATTCAGCATTGGAGCAACACTATGGAAATCACTATTTATTATAAACGTCATTTGTTTTATAAATACAGTGACTGCAAGAGCAGATCAGATGCTGGAAAGCCAGGAGCGGGTAACACATTGTTTACAGCACATCTAATTTTACCTTAGTGCAGGTCATGATTTCGATGGAATGCACTTCGCTGGCCACTATAGGAGCAGTACCGACAAAGCGAACTCGGTATTAATGATTGAAGTACTTCAAGTGCGCAGGGATGTAAATACATTGCTACAGGCTCCTTCTCAAGTCGTGAATTACCCTGGCAGTATATCTATCTTTATTCAATGACTGTTGTTCTAAATCCTTTCTTTCCGTAGAGCACGGAATAAATTTACAAGAGAGTCTGTGGAAAACAGACGCTGTGCTTACCGCCAACTTCTGCTGGATTTAAGCAATAGGACGTTAAAGCAAGTTTTGCTAGCGATATACCTCTTTGTGTCCTGGAAACCATGCTGCTTCCATACTCTGCTTGGAAGTCTTTCTGAACAATGTTCCAGAGCTATTTGACCATGTGACGCACAGACTCCGCAACTAGGTGTAACCCGGACGAGGCGCGAGATTAAGGCAGCGGCCACGCCCCGGAATCTCGGCACCGAGCAGAATCCACGGCAGCTGAGAATTTGCACGGAACAGCAGCTGATCACCAACCCCTGGGAGTTGAGCGCAGTGCAGGCCGTCCGAGTCAAGATGTTGATAGAAGCTTTATTCGTTACTGTTCAGATATTTCGTGTTTGTGGTGAGTGAGTGAACGTTGGAAATTTCCAGACACGATCGGCCCGACATTTTGTGAGAAATGCGTCCTAGAAAGCTTTGCATCCCAGTGGGAACATTATTCTGTTAGAAAAAACAAGGCAATCCTCGGGCAGTTACCCACAAGACTCTTGCAAGTGGGGAAGTAAAATTCAGCGAATCAAATAAATCTCGATGATAAAGCTAGAACTTCATTAATGCTGATTTAATTCTAAATAATTTTCTCGTTACTCCTTGTTCATCTTCTTTTGGTGAAAGATATCTGGGGCACTGATCTTCTCTATGAGTACGTAACACTCGATCCAGAGTAGAAAGCTTGGTGAGCCTTGTCTGAAATGTTAATCAAACCGCTCAATTAAAGTCAACTGTGGATAGAGAGACAGACTAATTTTGCCTTCTACCTACCCTGTCAATGAATAAAGTGTAAGTTTTGTGAATTTGGCCAGGTCAACGTGTATTTGCCTTCTGGTCTTCCCTTAATGTTCTTGAGACATCTTAGCCAATAAATACAACCGAAAATGGCAGCGTATGTTTAAACTGCAGGCAATGTGTTCAATTTGTACTTCCTTCTATTCCGTAGCAGATAGTTTTAACTAACTGATTGTAATTCCAGTTGCAGAATCCAAGCCTTTTTCTTCGAGTCCGGCTGCAGTGTCTGCACATGTCGGTCAGAAGGTTGAACTATCCTGTGAACACACGCACCGATTGGAGGTCGTGAGCAGTATCCTCTGGTACAAACAGCATGCGGCCGAACCCCCGGTAGCGATCAAAGCCACGGACTGCCAAAAGACCGGTTGCAGGATGGCTTACAAAAAAGGCTCCGGCGATCGCACATCAGTGTTGGAAATCCGGGAGGTCCGTGTGGAGGATTCGGGTAACCTACTACTGTGCTGAAAGGGATAGCTATTCGCTGCTTGCGAAAGGACCCACACTTCTAGTTGGAGGTAAGAGAACTTGACAATGGTATTATACTCAGTTACGTATTCCTGGTGAAGCTGCGGTTAACGATGTCCCACTTCTGTCCAGACAGCTCCACCAACCGGACTAACATGTTGGTATTTGTCCCGCCGTCTGAAAGGAACGGGTCGGTTCCCCTGGTGTGTCTGGTCGGCGGCCTTTCTTCCACTCAGATTAACATTTACTGGAACATATCTGGACAAATCATGGATGGATTGAGCGATAACGGTATGCTTGATTCTGACCGGAGCTACAGTGTTAGAAGTCAGGTGCTGGTCCCAGTGGAAACCTGGAGGAGCGGAGGAGTCTGTACCTGCATCGCACAACTCGGGGGCATGGGAAAGACGAGGACCAAAAGCGTGTCCCATCACGCCATCAGACAATCATATCAAGGTGAGGCGACGTATTGCGCATAAAACAATGGTACTCATCTGTGGTGGATTAGCTGAGGGGACTTAATGGGCCGAATGGCCTGCTTCTGCTGCTATAATTTATGGTGGTATGTCTGTTGGAATAACTGGCTAGTCACGAACGTCACAACAAGTATTAATTTGTGCTTATTCATTTCTAAGGATCGATTTATCTCCAGCAAAACCGCCATTGCCTGCCAAACCCTAATAGCCCTTTGAGCAACTGGAAGTGAACCCCCTTCTTAACTCTATGAAGTCTGTGATGTTGTCACTGTGCTGATTGGAGCGGCTTTCAGGAAATAGACAAAGCAATGATGAGAGAAAGGTTTTTTGTTTCCAAGATGTGATGGTGAAACAGGAAATCATTGGCAGGGGGAAGGATGATTGCGAGGAAAGCGGGAAAATGGCATGAAGGGCTGTACGGCTTTGTGCGCTGTTCCATTCGAAGAGTTGGTCTTTATTTGGCATTGTTATGGGGCTCTAGTCGTCCATTATGGCAGAAGGATCAAGGGATAAATGTAATCGTCATATACATTTACATGTAATACTAATTTACTATTGTGTGCTGGTCAGGGCTTACCATGCAACAGAAATGAAAACGTTCAACAATTCTATATAAGTGATTAAAACAACGTCTATTGATGGTATTCTTAGCCGTTATAACACCGCTGGTCTGTATATTAATTGTCTGCACAGTTTGAATTCAGCACCACCTTTGAGGATTTCGGTTTATTTCTTTCTTTCTCTCTTGCTATTTATAATTGGTGTTTCGAATCATTCACACTAAAACCAAATGAGAGCCAGAATGGAATGTTCTTGGAAGCTATGATTTCACCAAGCAACAATTCTCTTTCTCTAGGCTGGTGTCTTCCAAGAGCGATCCTGCTTGGGCTCCTTGTCTTCCTGGTTATCTTCATTTTTGCTTGGATCTCTAACCTAAAGAGTGTAGATCAGGTGAGGGTTCGCTTTTCCCTGGCATATCCGTATAACAATTAACAGTTTCGGCCGTCCCTTTTTCGAGACTCCGTT
This sequence comes from Hypanus sabinus, assembly GCF_030144855.1. Lineage (NCBI taxonomy): Eukaryota > Metazoa > Chordata > Chondrichthyes > Myliobatiformes > Dasyatidae > Hypanus > Hypanus sabinus. Next base: position 94,655,697 of record NC_082714.1, on the reverse strand, counting down.
TCTTCATTGCAGGCAATGGGTTTCGAAGAGAGGACGCAGAAATTAGCTGTGGCTGGGAGTGTGGCGAATTAAACTGAAGTACCTGAGGGATGGGTTCTGAAGTCCTGGCAAACGTGTTTCCTGCTATTAGTGGTGTCTCTGTGTATATTGCTTACAATATTATTGTTGCTCTATTGTTTTTCCTGGCTCAAACGGGCAAAACCTGAGATACAGACGTCGTTAGGCACACACATTTCTCAATTGCTAGGAACTTTCTTACCATTCTAAAGTCGCTTTCTGGGGATTTATATAACTATTTATATGTAGGTTTAATTGTTTAATTCTATTGTGCAGTGACTGTGTGATTAATGAGTTTTAAATGTTACTATTGGGAAGTCTTCACTATTGAGATCTTATCACCAATTTTTTTCTGCTCAAACTAGTAAAGTTAGAGGCACAGGCATAGTCAAGCAGGCCTAATTATCAATGTTGTGTTCCATAGACTTCCATTTTCATCCTTTACTTCAGCATACATCCCATATAGAATGGCTATATCTATTAAGTGCGTCTTTCTTGCTTATTTGCCCTGTAATGTTGCATCCAGTCGGTTATTATGTGTTGGCCTATCAGTAATAAAGGATAAGACATAATACAGTAATACACATAAAATGATGGAGTAACTTAACAGGCCGAGGACCATCTGTGGAAAAGAATAAACAGTCGAGATGCTGCATCAGCATTTTGCGTGTATTACTCAGATTTCCTGCATCTCCAGATTTTCAATTTTTGGTCATATTATAGACTCTAAAACTGAATCAGGCTTGCATTTATAGTAAGATATAGTCTCTTTTATTAGTTTTGTTTCTAGAGCAGGATGTTGGTGAATAATGTTTGCAAATTGATTGCGCCTGGTTAGGTAGTAAAACTGAGTTAAGCTGCTGCAGAAACATGGAAAGAGTTGGAATGTCCCTGGTTTCTCTTGGCATATTCTGCATTTATGCCACAAAGAACTCTGTTTCTGGGAAGCGATTTTCAACTCCGAACTGGGCATTCTACGATTCTTTGTCGACGTCTAGTCTGCTCCGCTCGTGAGAAGGCTTCCATTGAGGTTCCTGCTCTTCAGTTAGTTAACCCAAGGCAACTTGTTCATATTCTATACTTTCACAATATGGTCTTGGTCAACTTTGACCCCGCCCAAGAACCCTGCATAACAAGTGTATATATCAAATTTTGAACCACAGATCTATTTAGAATGTATAAATAACCCATCTGACATTAATAAATGGGTGATTACACCTTAATTAACGTTCAGAGATCTAAAATCCATTTCAATAGATACTGGTCAAATTTGACCCGAAACAGCCTCAATGTACACAAATTTGTAGCACCTGTACAAAAGTATAACATTTTGAAATATTTTCATCTTGGCGGATTTTGGGTCAATCTCGGAAGAGTCATCAAATTTCGGCTAAAAAAAATGATATTTAGGGTGCTTTTCTGCGGTCAAATTTCCAAAAGGATCCATTTAGACCCAAACGGTATTTAAGAATTAACCTCTTCTTCTGTGATGATAATTTCTTTATCTTTCTGGGTTCTGCTTTCATTGGTTTGTATTACTTATCAGTATTGCATATGCTAGCGTGGAGTACACTGTTCAAGCACGTCTATTTCTCAATGTGGTGTTCAGTATTTTGGCATTCAGAGAGCCTACGTAAAATTATTGTTAATCTTTAATGTCATTGTGTAGTGACGTTGAATTAATACTAGTTGTAGATATTACTATCAAAGCAGTGTATTCGCTTTTCAAGACTTTCAGACTTTTAATTTCTTCTTTAAATTTAGCATATATTTAGCATATATTTTTCTCACTTACTGAATTTTGTACGTTATGTTGTTCGAAAGATTGTATGTATTAAGTAAGTTGTTTTTGTTGCTTGTTTTTCCTGATGTTTTATCCAGGCAGGTATTATGGATTGTCCTATCAGTAATAAAGCATCTGTCAGAATACAATGGGCAGGACATTGGCTCTAAAACTGGATAAGGCCTGTAAACTGTAGTATCTTTCATGGATTTGTACTTTTAGAGCAAGCTTTTGGTGAATACTGTTTGCCATTTCATTGTAAGAAACCCGAATGAGTTAACTGCTGGAGGATCCTGTGATGCGTTGAATTTATTCTGGATTGTATTGACATTTTCTGCATTTATCATCTTGAATTTGTTGGTCTTTCGTAATGCATTTTTCATAATATTTGTCTTAAACAACAAGTCAAGTATGTTTAACGTTTACTTATAATTCATATCACTGACCATGCCAGCATCCTTGTGTAACACTTCTGCGCACTCTCCACAGGTTTTCTACAATGGGACAACGGAAAATGCACTCAATACTCCACGTGCGGTCTGACCAGACTTTTATATCGATGGAGCATGATATCCATACTCTTATACTCAACACTTTTATCCTTAGTCATGACTATCTTAAAATCATTTTTTACGTTCCCAAACCTAGGGCCAGTTGGACTCGCCACAAAATCTTTCAATATCTCCTCGTAGATGCATTGAAGAATTCATGCCCCATCTAACCCTGTTTTGCTTTAATTGGTGTATATGATTTCAGCATCAGGTAGCTTGTGAATTTGGGAACTATTCTCATGTTGGGGGGTATTGTCATATTGGGAAATTATATAGAAAGCCATGACGCAGTGACGGGCAGTGGTGAATATGAAGTAATTAGCAACTATCAGCATAGACCGACTGCTGGTATACTGCAGATTATAGTCATTTTGGGACGTCTAAGAGATTTCTGTAGCCAATTATAAATTGCGCAGATAATTGTTGCATTTCATGTTCTTTCAACACACAGGGATACAGCCGTGAATCGGCAACGAGTCAGGAACACGGCAGTGCGGCTCAGGTATGGACGCTGTAGATGCACAAACTTGATATTGGTTCCAAGTATAATTGGTATGAAGGGAGTCAACAGGAAATTATGAAACGGGTGTCTCGAAGTGAAAGGTCAGCGCAGTCGAGATGCCGTTGAACAATTGCAGATCATGTTGTGATAGCTTTAATTGCCAGTGTTTGTTATACTGTATACTGTCGCCCCAAGCGCTGATTCTTCACGCCTCTCATGAGGCAGTTGTATCCTTCTCTGCCTGCAGATCAGAATTCGGCTGGTTTCTAGTTCGTTGGATCGAAACAGACCGAACCTTGGAACACAGTAAAATCCTTTGAAAGAATCATGACCTGACGCTACGGATTGACAATATTTGCACGGGCTCATTTATTATGTGAATAATTTGTTGGACTAACATTGATGTCGCGATTATGGCATATTCTAAGCTTGAAGTGAAGAAAATGGGCTGCTTGCATAGGTTGTGTAAATCTCATCACAAAGCCTCCCTCAGCGTTATCACAAACAAAAGAGAATCTGCAGATGATGGAAATCCAAGCAAAATGCATGCAATCCTGGAGGAACTCAATAGGCCAGGCATAATCCATATGGAAAAAAAAAGTACAGACGACGTTTCGACCGAGACGTCGTCTGTACTTCTTGTGTGTGTTGCTCATTGTTACCATTTTGGTTTTTCCCTTTGTTAACATTAAATATATTGCAATATGATTAAAAGAAAACTGTATTGCATTAGTTAATGATCAGTTTCAGGTTGATTCCACCTGGAGGTTCCAATTTAGGCTGCAGCTGAATAATTTATTGTACATTGTGGTTGATAGGATTGACTTTGTGTTTATTGTTCTTTTTGCTTGTTTTCTCTTCTTTATCCTCTATTGTGTTTTTATGCTGCGTTGAATCCGGAGTAACAAACATTTTATACTATTTAAGTAGTAGTGTTCCAGAAATTCGCAATAAACAGTGTTGACTCTTGAATCTTAAGCTGTAGAGATCACTATTTAGGCAACTCCCGGAGCATTTGGAGGAGTTCTGCTCCCGCAATTGGCCGAGACGTCTTTGCGTTAGATGGAATACAGTGTCGTTGTGTAGTATAAACCAATAGACTACATGACGTGGATCAGATTAAGCCATTCGACTAGTTGCCGCTTTACTATCCCTCTCAACGCCATTGTAACCTTTGTCATTCCCATAACCTTTGACTTACTTCCCAACAGGTGTCTGTCAAACTCCACTTTGAATATACTCAAAACGTAGCCTCCACGACTTCCGGGTCCATTAATTCCACAGATTCACTAACCTCTGGATAAAGACATTTCTTCTATCTCTATTCTAAGTCGACGTCCCTTAATTCTGAGAATGTGCCTTTAGTCTGGATTTAAACTGGATTTGAACTTTCTGTACCACCTTCCGGTGTCCTTGAACATTTAAAAAATAGCGCAGCAGTTCGAAGAGTAACGAATTATTTAATTAATTTACAAGGTATTAGTGGTGCAATAGTAAGTCCCTGATACCTATAGTTAGGGGAACTCGAACAGGAGGAGACAGAGCCAGATTTCAAGAGGGAGGTTATGGAATTATTTGTGTCAGTAACAAGAGGAAATGTACATTTCTCTGGAGCAAATAGCAAAGGATGTTTTAATTATTGTTTCTTTAAAATCTGATGCAGAACGATTTTCTTATTAACTGCGGCTATTAAGGGAATCAAGGGACAAACGGATCAGTCCGAACGGTGTCCCTACGCCCATCACGTAACTTAATTCTACTGGGAGAAACCTGCTCAGCTGCTACGATTTCCCCGATACCTCAATTTTCTGTTTCAGACCGGATACCCATCAGTAACACGACACCGAGCCTCAGCTGAAGTGAGCAACTTCCTGAAACGTTTTGGGAATTGATAATGAAGCGTAGATTGACAAAATAGCAATCTTCTCGAAGTTATTTTATTTGTGTTAATATTATTTATGAATAGTGTGAGTTGTATTTACTGCATCGTGACGCATTTTGACCCGGAGGATGGAGTTCAGTTTTGGCTACATACTTCTGTAAGGTTGAATGACAGTAAGTGAACTTGAACATGAAGTAAATTATCCCAAACTTAACATAATTCTGGCAAATATCTAAAGCACTGTGTCGACTGACTGTAATCGAACTGGGTTTCTTGTCTTTCTAGCTGAATATGCTTTCAATGTGTAATCTTTTGACTCTGTGCCTTCGTAAGCAGAGGAAGTGACCACCAACGCATTTCTATTGAATACCAATACCTTGAAGCTATTAATAATGGTAGTTTCATACATCTTCCGTCCCTTCGCCCATTCTCTCCCTTCCCTGCTGTTCGTTGCGGGCTCCCCTCCACCTCCGCACCTTAGAGTTTTCTTTGTCATTTCAAGCAACGTGCTAACAGTCTGAATAGGCCGAGTCTTTAAACTCAGAATCAGAAGCAGGTTTAATATCATTACCATATTTTGAGTTGCTGCAGATGTAAATTGGAATATATATATAATAAAAACTATATATTACAATAAGAAGTAGATCTAAGAATTACATTAAATAAGTCGTGCAAAAATATTGAGGTATTTGATGGATTTGTTGTTCATTCAGAAATCTGAAAACAGAAGGAACAATCTGTTCCTGAAATGTTGTGTGATATTCAGACTGCTGAATCTCCTCCTCGATGGTAGCAATAAAAAGAAGGCCTGTCAACTTTAGTGTCCGTGCTGAAGTTACGTGACATTACACAATCCTTTACAAAATTTCTGTGAAACCAAAACGCCAGACCAGATAGTCATTACGGGAACTTTACGCCAGAAGAATACATTCTGGAAAAACAGTGTAAACTCTAGACTGGTAACGCGAGTTTACGGGATAGGTACACTAGTGGACATTGAACTACTTATTTTTGATCTACTAGAATGAGGAATTCGCTCTCACAGGGAAATATTAAGAATAATAACGAAAAGAAGCGGCGGGGATAGACAAGCGGTCTTCTTCTATGCCGTGAATCCAAGAGAAAGCTAGATCACAGAGGACGTAAAAACGTAAGGGAGACTAAATCAGTTGAGGTTAGAGTGGAGAAAGAAGGTCAGCTGGATCTTACACGCTGGTGTGAACAAAAAGGTTGAATTGACTGCTCTCTCTGAAGGAATATTGATACTCAATGTAATCCTGTCACCCCGAATAAATGTCAGGTTTGAAAGTGATAAATTAAATTTGGAATGCAATTTCAAGCAAATACTGTTGTTTTACATCGTAACTAAATTATACTTTGAAACGCTTCTCAGAAAACGGGATGCTTAAGTATTGTGAGATGTGCGATAGAAATATAGAAAGAAAGACTAGAATAGAACAGACCATTATCTACTGTTAAGTACCCCGTAACTGGGTTAACAGACCAGCAGAAATGGAAGGATACGTTGGAGTTTGTTGGTACTGTAACTAAAGGTGTTTATTAGTAAACTAGACAATACAGTATCAAAAATGCAAATATACATATATAACAGGTTAGCAATTATAAAAAAAATGTAGGAATAATAATCAATAGTAAAAAAACAAGCTCAATCAAAGTCTAGGGGTAAATGAATTGTCATAGGAGAATATAGAGCTCAGTTCATTTCGTGCTGAGGTAGCTGTCGTTGTGTTGCAAGGTTGGAGAGAGAGAGCGAGAACGAGCGAGATGTGAGAAGCTGCAGCAGGCAAACCTTCCATTGTCTTCTTGTTCCGTTGTACTGATGTGGTCATTCGGTTATGACCCCTCCTTTCTCGACTAGTCCGTTCTTCCGTGGTGGGCCCGTCACTCTGGCATGAGTGGACACACACACAAGCCACCACCGGCCCTGCTGTCACACTGTGAGCTTTCTGACCGATCTCCTGATTCGGTCCTCTAAGCCCCATACCTTCCTGTGGGAGCACAACACTCTTTCTGTGTCTACTGGTGTGTCTGAGGGTGTCTCCCCAGATCCGTCTTTTATCCCCACTGACGGGGTATCAGCCATCCATCAACTCAATATCTCCATGTCCATCAAACTAGTCCACTCCCTGCTGTCTCAGCAAGAATGTTAAGGAGCAGTGTCCTTGTAGCAAAAGATTGTTTACCTTTTCCATCAGTGAAGAAGCCATAATACTAAATCAGCCCTCTCCCTCTCTCTCCCCCTCTCTCTCTCTCTCTCTCTCTCTCTCTCTCTCTCTCTCTCTCTCTCTCTCTCTCTCTCTCTCTCTCTCTCTCTCGCTCTCTCTCTCTTTCTCTCTCTCTCTCTCTCTCTCTCTCTTATCTGTGGCAGATGCCTCTAGCTCTGTTCTTCATCTTTCTCTCTCTCATTAGCAGCATAGTTGCATAGTTCCGGGGGGGGGTGGGGTAGGGGGTAGCTCTGGACCCCATTTCCATCTGATTTGTTCAGCACCCATAACCCTCCCACCCTTCAAGGAATTTTAACCGGGTGAAAGTTAAATAGTAAGGCACATTACTAATATAATACAGAAGTGGTCATTAATCAACAGAATAACACAGATATGATTTCAAATTTAACACCTGGTCAAACAATCTGCAATTACATTGTCAGTCCTCTTTACATGTTGTACTTTAATATCGAATTCTTATAACAACAGGCTCCAACTTAATAACCGTCTATTTTTATTCTTCATGTTAGTCAAAAATACCAAGGGGTTGTGATCAGTATAATCTATCAATGGTTCCTGTGCCGAACAAATGTAGACCACAAAATGATGCAACGCCTGGATAAGTGCCGGTAATTCATTTTCTACTGTGGAGTAATTTTTAGCTTAGGTGTATATTACAAAGTGTGAAGCAATACATGTGTGATTATAATGTAGTACATTACGGAAGTTTGTGCAAATACTAATCTCTATTTTACTTTTAAACTTAACATTCAGTCAATCTACTATGATAGTGTCTTTATCTTTCACAAGCTTCGTCTAAAAAAAATCAAATTCCCGCAAAACCAGATCCTGTTATTCTAAGTGGCAATTGGTCAACCCTTGCCTCTTTTCCACTTAACTCTCACGTGGTTAGCTGGCTCACTAGTCCAGATTAGGCCTTCACAGACCCTCTTCACATGTGCTAGCGTATCACCAATGTGTTCCAAACTAAGCCAATTTGCTGAACTTCCACAACGCTCATTAATTTTAAGCAGGTCATTAATTTTATCTTCAAGATCTTTGAGTCCATTATTTTCCAGTTTAACACCTGCAGATGATCCTTCTTGGTCAAAACAACACTTCAAATTTTGCCTCTCCAAATCACATACTTGAACAATATCACCAAGTCGTTTATCACTAAATTTCAAAACAAACTATAATTGACTAGCAGGCACCTTGTTAACAAACCATTGTTTAGTTAACGGTCCCTTCACTTTGATCAACAGTCCTGGAACTAAAACAGACTTTAAATTTTCTTTATTCAAAAGTCCGGTAACACTTTTCCCCTCAATATCTTCAATAATATCCATCTCACCAGCTTTCATCTCATCACTAACTGTTAACACAAGTGACTGAGAATCCTCACTTTCTACCGGTGCCAGAGTTAATCCTTTCCTCACTGAACCAAGTCCATCTGACCCAAAAGAATCGCATTTCTCTTTAACCAAGTCAGGCACCTCAGACCTTTCCTGAGTCTCAACTCAAGGTTCAGCACCCTGTGCCTCCACAGGTACTTTCACAACCTGAACAAAGGCAAACGGGACATCTGCCTCTCCCAGGCTTTCAATACCAGTCCCCCTTTCAAATTCCAGGTTCCCCTGATCCTCCCAGTTACTCTCTGGGCAACTCCCACTTAACTCTCACGTGGTTAGCTGGCTCACTAGTCCAGATTAGGCCTTCACAGACCCTCTTCACATGTGCTAGCGTATCACCAATGTGTTCCAAACTAAGCCAATTTGCTGAACTTCCACAACACTCATTAATTTTAAGCAGGTCATTAATTTTATCTTCAAGATCTTTGAGTCCAGTCCTCATCTAGTGGCCCCGTAGTCGACCTCCACTTTCTCATTAACACTCTCTCCTTCAGGTCGTAGCTCATTGGTTCCTTGTTAATCTCTGCTTCAGAGAGAGCTGTCTCTTTCAGGGCCACAAGCTCTTCATCACGTCTCTGCTCTTTTATAAATCTTTTCCTCTCTAATGGTAAATCCATCTCCTCTCCTTTACTTTCCTTAACCCCACTATACTTTTTCTGTTCGTCCGGTAACCCCTTCTGAAACAAGGCTGGTAAATACGTCTCAGCTAAATCAACACCGGGCTCATTTAAACTGGTTCCTGTCTCAGCCGCCTTTCTGGACATGCTGCGAGTTACTGCGCAGGCGGGATAATTCTTGGAATCTATGGGCGGGTTCCCAGCACTTACAGGCTTTGCTCGTCAGCTTCACTGCTGAATACACATCCTCTCCTTCAAGATCATTACCGAGTAGGACGTCCACACCGTCCATCGGTAGTTCAGACCGCATACCTATTACGACTGATCCAGATAGCAGATCACATTTCAGAAATATCGTGTACAAAGGTACAGCTTTAGTCCCTTTTTCGATACCTTTTATCAAATTTACCTCCCCAGTCTCGGTCTCAGCACCGAATTCTAACACCTTCCTTCGGATCAATGACTGACCAGCCCGAGTATCTCTCCAGATCAGTACTGGAACTGGGGTTTCTTCTTCCTTCACAGGTACCATCCCTTCCGAAATAAACTTCTCGCGCCCCTCTTGGGCTCTATCTAACCTTGCCCTCCTCATCGGTCTGCTGACCGGCTGAATGCAACCAGTCGTTGTTGTCGTCTTTCCTTTCCCTGACTCATTCTTCGGAGCAGAGCACTTAGGTGCTATGTGATCAGCTTTCCCACAATTGTAACAAGTAAAGCTGGGTAGCTTTTTGCCAGCCTGCTTTTCCTCCTCCTTGCCTTTTCCGGTAGGCTCCGGCTTATTCTCTGACTTAGCCGGTGTGCTTTCTCTACTGTCCCTACCACTCTGGTAGCTTTAATTTGTGGGAAATTTTGTCTTGTGGATTAAGGCATACTCGTTTGCTAACATGGCAGTCGCAGACTGAATCTCTGCCTCCTTCTCATCTAGATAGGCCCGCATACCTTCAGGGACACAACCCTTGAACTACTCAATCAACATTAGCTGTAGCAGTTTGTCATAATCTCCAGTGACCCCTTTCGAGGTGCACCAACGCTCACAATACATTTGCATCTCACAGGCAATCCCTGGATACGTGCGGTCCTACGGCTTTCTCAAATTCCGGAGCTTCTGCCGGAATGCCTCTGGAACCAACTCGTAACTCCTCAGTATAGCCCTTTTTACTTCATCATAATCTTTAGCCTCCTCCATAGACAATGCGGAATAGGCTTGCTGATGCTTCCCCCTACGTACACTATGTTACAGAACAGCTCATTTCCTCTTATGCCAGTCCTGATTCAAAGCAACTTTCTCAAAATGGAGGAAGTACCTATCGACATCCATCTCCTCGAATGGGGGTACCAACTTAACCTACTGACCAATCTTGAACCCCTCGTTTGGGTCTGCTGCCTGGTCCTCTCCCCTCGATGCCTTTAACCTTTCTTTTTCCAGCTCAAACTGCCGCTCTCTCTCCCTTTCTTCCCTCTGCCTTTCTGCTTCTTCCCTCTGCCTTACAGCTTCATCCCTCTGCCTTTCAGCCACCTCCCTTTCCCACACTGCCTCCAGCTTCCTTATCCGGCACACATGCTCCCTTTTCCTTTCATCCTCAGCCAACCTTAATTTTTCAAACTGAAGCTGGAGCTCGCCCCCGTCTGGTTTACTCTCAGGGAACAGCTCCAACACCTCTACCGGGAACACATTCTGGGATACATAATAAGCGGCCATTGCTCTCTGTATCGCTGACGTCCGTATCGCCGGTTGAACCGCCGAGAGATTTAACCGTCTTGCTAAACTCAACAATTCCAACTTTCTGGCATCCTCTGATGCCTCCGAAGTTGGTTCCTTTATAAATTTTTCGATCTCCGTCTCTGCTGGTTCCCTTTCCGGTTTTCCACGCAACCAGATCAGGTAAGGGAATTCTACCCCGATTCACTGGCGCCCCCCAACTTGGTAATCAAATCCCGAGACCAGGCCCCAATAAGATCAATTTCTAAGCAAAACATTGACTTTAAAGCATTTTCCACTGAACCTGGATGAGACTAGAACAAGAGGCCATGTGCTAAGGGTGAAAGGTTATTTTTTTAAGAGTGAAATCTTCACTGAGACGGTCGCGAGAGTGTGAAATGAGCTGCCAGCGGAACTGCTGGACCGTTGTTTCATTTTAAAATTTAAGAGAAATTTGAGTATGTGGAAGCATTGAAGGGGTATGGAGGGCGATGCTCCGGGTGCAGGTCCATGAGACTTGACATATCAGCAGTTCGGCACGAACCAAGTAGGCCAAAAGACTTGTTTCTGTGCTGTAGTGTTTTATGATTTTGTGTTAAGTTAACTGTGTTAAGTTAATTGTGTTAAGTTCTCCATTCTCGCTCACTCAGGCTTACCTCTTCGAGCGAAGACACTGTTAGTGATGAAGTTACCAGTCGCGTTGATTCGAGGCAAATCTCCACCTGGACTTCGATCTGACTCCTGAAACTTTGCGTCCCCTCCTGGTAGATAGCTCCGCAATCTGCTCATCCCTCGACACACGTCCCGAAACATCCCAGAGTATTAGCTAGGGATCGTCAGCCACTTTCTTCTCTAAGCAGATCAGCTAGACTATTTTCACCTCATGAATTTTGCTCGGCGTTGGTGTTAAGAGAAGATTGCGCGGAGACCCTGACGCGGATTGGAATGACGAAGCAATTACAGTTACAAGGTTAAAGTTGAGCAACTAATTACAATCGACCTATTGCTATCCTGTAATTACCATCTTGGAGACGACCTTTTTTTTGATAAATGCCATGGCTGCCCATTAATACCACCGTGAATCATTCCTCTGGATGTCATTAACAATCACGAAGTAAATAGTCCTTTCACCGTTAACTTGTCTTGATAATCTTCTAGCGGGAGGTGTGTACTCCATCACTGAGTAAACGTAATGTAAATGTTCTTGGTGCCGTTTATCTCATTTAACCTTCGCACTTAGTAAACAGGCAATGCAGCTCAAAAGTACATCCAATGGAAAGAAGCTGAGACGACGGCGTTTGAGTATAAACGTCCTGAGGGCTAAACGTCCTGAGTAAATGCCGTTTGAGTATAAACGTCCTGTGTAAATGCAGAGTCCGATCACTGACATATTAGGAATCCGTATGACTGTTGTGCTTACATCTTAACAATTACATTAGAGCATGGAGAATAGAGAGGGAGATAAAGCGATGGAGAAGGAGAGATACATAGATAAAGAGAGAGAGAGAGAGAGAGAGAGAGAGAGAGAGAGAGAGAGAGAGAGAGAGAGAGAGAGAGAGAGAGATGGATAGGCAGAAAGATAAATCGAGATGCAGACAAATAAACAGAGGGAGACACTGAGTCAGACAACAGAGATGACCTTTGCAAACAACGGAGGCCATTTTAACGTCACTGTGTCAGAACATTCGGTATTCGGTAGCATATTGAAGTCCTTGGCGGAGGCAGGGAGCGGGAATGCAATTATCATCCAGTAATGTTCCAGTGATCTTCATTGATGGACAACTCTGAGCCACTGAAGCCAAGTGAATCCTCTGTCCTCGTTCCAAAAGTCAACATGGGATGTTTTATATACGTCAAGAGAGTATTTTTAAGATTTGACGGGTTCTGATAAAAATGGAGCAAGCTGCACTTTGTTTATCCCGGTATAATATCACATGAACCGAAATTCCCCGAAGGCAGGGTCTCCCCACTTGGGGTCCACGGACCCGTCGATTAATGGTGGATGTCCATGGTAAATAAAAAGTTGGGAACCCTTGTCCTAAAGTGATCATGTCAATGATCTGGCTCCAAAATTGCGCACCAAATTCGAAGCAGCAAAGACTAACTTAGAAGGAAATAGATTAGGATGCAGGCCGTAATAAAACCTATTGTCGCTGTTGCTGGGATGTCTGCACCAAACGATTGCCCAGATATCCGTGGGCTCGGAAGGGAAGAGAAATGAGATTAAGGTGCCGAAATTGTCCCGCTTTAAAGACAACTCTGTGGAAAGCCCCTCGCCATACAAATTGGCGCTCCAGTTACCTGTTTATATACGTGTATCTACACATCTGATCACACGTGGAAAGCGTTGTGCGGGCCCAGCTGCTTTAACCGTAGGCAAAAAGCAGATTATGTCAAGTCACATTCCCTTCCATCTCTCAACCATGTGGTCCTTGTTCTTGATTTGTCACTTTGAACTGAGCATTGTTTGACACTGCAACACGGTATTCTATGTCTTTATTTCCTTCCAATAAGTACATGGTTGGATTGGTAGCTCAGTCACCTCTTCCTATAATAATCCCATACCCGCCTCTCCATCCAAATACAAAAGAAATCGACGGAAGCTCGATGAACTGATACTGAGTCTTCAGGGCCATACGCGTCGAAAATTCTGGAGATTTATTACGGTGTGAGTGAAGAAATTTCCTCTCAGCTCAGTTCTGAATGGACGGCACTATTTTGAGAGCGTGGTTGTGTTTGTAATTACCTCCATACAAGAGACCTCTTGACTCCGCATCAAACATATCAGACTCCAACTTTCTCTTTTGTAGGTATGTAAGGTAACATCCAGCTCTTCTAGAGACAATAGACTTTGTTTTAGTCCTAACTTTAACCTTGTAAACAATTCCTTGCAACAAAAGCCGGCAGGTCGCATGTTCTCCCGATTCCTCTTGTACCTGCATACTGACTTTTAGTGATATGCCTAAAATTAAATCCTGGTCCCTCTTGAACATTAACATCTTTCAGTCTTTGTTCATTTAAAAATGTCTTTATCACTTTTTGACTTACTTACATGCCCTTAAATATTCCGCATTATATTTCAGTTTTTTTTGGCTCTGGGATTATATTTATCACTATAAGTTAAAATACCTCATATCCGTTAACAGACCATCAATCAATGCCAATATATCACATTAAATGTCATCTCATTAACTGTTTTCATAAACAGAAGGAGAGGTAATTAATTTATAGACCGTTTTTCATGACTTCAGCAATTGGGAAGACATTAAGAATGAGGTCATGAGTTACATGGGGCCAGATGATAAAATGGGTCAATGTCAGCGTTGCTTACTTAAGGGGAAATCTTGATTGACAAATCCGTTGGAATTCTTTAAAAAAAAAAACAACAGGCAGGATAGACAAATGAAGGTTCGAGGATACTGTTTAGTTTGGATTTGCATAAGGCCTTTGAGAAGATGCCACGCGTGAGACTGCTTAAAAATATGCGAGCTCATGGTATTTCAAGAAAGGTAGTAGCATGGATTGAGGATTAGCTGCCGGAGACTAGTGTTCCGCAGTGATCGGTATTGAGACCGTTCCTTTTCACATTTTATCTCAATAATTTGTTCGACGGAATTGATGGCTTTGTGGCCAGATTTATGGACGATACCAAGAGGAGCAGGCAGTGTTGCAGACGCATGCAGTCTGCAGAAAGACTTAGAGAGAGTTGGTGAATAGGGCAATAAGTTGCAGATGGAATGGGAAGCCCAGACGTGTATGATGTTACACTTCGGTAGAAAGAATATAGGGCTAGATTATTTTTTGAAAGGAAATATAATCAGAAATCAGAGGTGCAAAGGGACGTGGGTGTACTTGGTCAGGACATCCTAGAAGTTAGTAGCAGATTGAACTGGTGATACGGAAAGCAAATATAATGTCAGCATTCATTTCGAGAGGATGAGACCACAGGATCAAGGCTGTAACACTGAGGCTTTATAACATATTGGTAGTATCAGACCGTGAGGTATTGCGAGCAGTTTGCGAACCTTACCTAAGAAAAGGTGTGCTGACATTACAAAGGGTCTAAAGGATGTTCAGGAGAATGGTTTCTAGAATGAACTGGATTAATTATTTGGAGCGTTTGATGGTTCTGGGCCTGTACCGCTGGAGGTTAATAGAATGAGTGGGGGAGGGTTCTGATTGAGAAATATCGAATACTGAAAGGACTGAATAACATTCAAATGGAGAGCCATTGATTATATTTAGAACAGAGCTTGATAGTTTCTTGATCAGTCAGGATTAACTTGATTGGGTTAAATGTCACGGGGAAGAAGGCAGAAAAATTGTGTTAAGAGGGAAAATAAATCAGGCATTCTGGAATGGCGGAATAGAATCGATGGGCCAAATGGCCTAATTCGGCTCCATGTCTCATGCTATTGTTAACATGTACACCCGACAAACTCTCAACAGTATCCACACTTGTATTTCCTGTTTACCTCTTTCAACTACAGTTATTATTGCGGGGATTGGGGAGATACACGACCAGCTGTCATTCAATGCTTCGTGTCGGAAAATGAACCCTGAGCCACTTGATCTCAATTGGGTTTTCTTTACCCTTGTTCTGCAATCCAACGCCAATTCCACCGGTAGAAGTGTTTTCCTTTCTTTTCGTCCCATCACTCCAAACCCTCGACTGAAATAGTCATTATTCGGTGTGATTGTTTTTCACGACAAAATTTGGTCAAGTTCAATTGACTCCGAGGCCAAGGTGCAAAACATTATATCAAATTTCATCCACAACTCATGCTATATATAGTACAAATATGATTGCAGTATAAATAATCATGCAAAAAATACAGTAAAAGGCCATGAAAGTTGCAGCAATCTGCAGCCGAGCACAATACAGTGTTCTGTCGAACGAACGCTGGGGGTAGCGGGGTGTAGGGGGAGGTGGGGAAGCACTTACTCCAGCATGGACTCCACGCCCCACTGCCTCAGGCACTCCAATGGAGCGCACCCACTCTGATGCCTCCCGCTGAGCGATTGCAAACAGACGACACGCGCAGCTTGAGGCCGAGCCACACATCTCCGCCAAGCTTCGCCAACAAATCAATGACTTGGACAGGTAACATTGCAACACAACACCAAGGTCCAGAGGCTCTTGCGATCAACATAAAAACGATTAAGTCGACCACTCGGTGCTACACTGAGCGTCTCCATCACGCGCCGAAGCCTCACTGTAGTTTCTAGACATTATAAGGATATGAATCTTAACTTTTCTGTGGATTAATTAGCACGACAACATAGAAAGAATCAGGTGTCTATTCGGCCATCGCGAATCGACCTGTTGATTCTCCGTCTCTTCCCCTCGCTCTCCCTATATGGCTGATGTTGTCATGTCCATAAATGTATCTACCTCTTCCTGTACTGTACTGTACTGTACATATCTACCATCTTGACTTTTAAAGCCCCGTGTGGCACTCGGCTCCAAGAGTTCGCCCCCAATCCGCTTGAACGAAGTGGTCCCCAACTGACTATCTTGTCCTTTAACTCATTCCCTTATTCATAAACAAGTTAAATTTGAAATTTTCATCGTCCAGTCCATGAAATCCACATTCTGGTTCACGGACCGGTCGATGTTCCTTATTCTAGGTTTTCCGGTTTTCCACAGTTTCTGTTGAGGCAGCTGGTTCTCGTTTGGACTGGCTTCATTAATAGCTTCACGATTCAGCTTCCGGCTGCTGGATTGTTCTTGTCCAAACCCGCTGTCTGTATCCCTTCCCTTCCGTTCACCTTCCATATGGAGCCTTGCCTCACCTTTCCTTGCCGCAGCTGGAGCCTTACCTTGCCTCGCCTTTCCTCGCCAGTAGCCTTGCCTTGTCTTGCGTTCACCTGGAGCCTTCCCTGGAGCCTTACCGTGCCTCGCCTTATTTCGTCTAGAGCCTTGCCTTGCCTTGCCTGGAGCCTTTCCTTGCCCTGCCTCGCCTGGAGCCTTGCCTCGCCTTGCCTCACTTGGAGCCTTGCCTTCTCCGCTGTCTAGTTCAACCACCGGAGCAAGATAAGAAACTGTCTTTCGTGGCTTTGAACAGTCTGTGCGTCCTCGCCTTCGCTAGACAGTCCGGCCGTTTGCCGCTGCCTAGTGTTTGAAACTGTCTGTGTCCACGCTTTCGCTACGTAGGTCCGGCCGTTTGACGGTACCTAGTGTTGGGAACCATCTCGTTGTCTATCAGATCCGGCCCTACGTCCTGTATACAAGGAGCGGTCCCGGCTCTGAGTTCCATGTTCCTGTTTCTTTCACGACCAAAGCTCTGCGTTCCCGTCTGTCCCTCGACCAAGGCTCTGTGGTCCTGTCTCTTTCTCGAACAAGTCAATGCTTTGTGGTCTCGTCCAGTCCTAGCCACGTCCAAGAACCTTAACCTTGTCCTGTCTAAGCCACTGTTTTGTGTTCTCGTCTTGTCCATGTGCCTAGCCCAGCACAGGAGTACCTTGCCCAACCCGCATCTGGGGATCCCTTATGATGTACTGGGGTTCCGTTGTCCTGTCCAGGAGTCACTCGTCCAGTCCGTTTGCCTTTCCTCGTCATGTCTTCGCCTAGTTCCGGGGTCCGAGCCCGAGTCAAGACCCAGGTTCTGGGTCCTTGTCCAGTCTCTGGCTCGGAGTCCAAACCCAGGCTCCTAGTTCCCAATTCTATGTCCTGGTTCCACTATCCTAATCGTCCTAGCCCAGGCCCGGAATCCTTGTCTCGTCCAGGACGTGTGTCATGTCCGGTGTCCTATATTCCCCACTTTCCTTGCTTCCTTCTCACGCCTTGTCCTGTTCCTGGTATTTCACTGTCTGTGTCTTGCATTTGTGTCCGCTCCCAACGCCCACCTTATGACAGAAGTTAGTTGTCATTCAACAATAAATATTCATATAACAAAAGGAAATAGCGCTCCAACCGTGGAAACACTAGCACACACAGTCAAATACAACACATAGATTGATATATAGATAGATAGATAGATAGATAGATAGATAGATAGATAGATAGATAGATAGATAGATAGATAGATAGATAGACAGATAGATAAATAGACAGAGAGATAGGTAGATAGACACATACTTTATCGACCCCAAAAGAAATTACAGTGGCACTGTAGCATTACAAGTACACGTATATGTAACTATTAGAAAAGAATTTAAAAAAAAGTTACTTTTAAAATTCAAGAAGAGGGGATTATCATTTACCGGCTATAGGTTTACTTACTATAGAGCCTAACAGCAGAAGGTAAGAAAGACCTCATTTAGCGCTCTGTAGCAGTCTATTACTCAAACTGCTCTTCCCTTCAGCAATAGTGACATGCAGAGGGTAGGAAAAGATATCCAGAATAGCCAGAAATTTCAGTCGCGCTGTTTGTTCTGCCATCGCCTATAGTGTATCCACTTTAACTCCTGGATCTCAGCCAGACTTTCTAATTAGTTTATTGAGTCTGCTTCCACGTCCTCACCATCAATAGTAACAAAGAGCAGTGCAGGCTTGTTTTTCCTGAAGTCCATCAAATTCTGCGTTTTATTAATGATGTTGAACTGCAGATGATTTAGTTTGCCCCATTTCACAGTCTCCCACCATCATTCTCCCATCCTTCCTGTATACACCCAATTATTGCTGTTACTGCGAAAATTAATAAATAAAATTTCCATATGTATTATGTGTATTCTAGTACCGTAGAGAGCGGCGGGGTGGCTTTGCGGTTACTGAAACGCTATTTGAACACGATCTGTACGATCGGAGTTCCGTTCTCCCCACTATTTAAGACCCCAGGTAGCAGGTAGCACTGAAAATACAGTGTTTTTTCACTCTCTAGGGATTCAATGTTAAAAGCAAACTTATTAACAAGGTACAACATATACAACCTAGTGGGTCTTCACAGTAAAGAATATACAAAAGACACACAATAGGATCAACAAAATGCCGTACACAAGACGGAGAAATAATCAAAGGGCAACCAACTATGTAAATACAGAAATAAAACAAAGAAATAATAATAATAATAATAATAATAATAATAATAATAATAATAATAAAGAAACATCTTGGTTTCTTTTGCTGCGTAAATCTAAGGAAGATAACCTACGGCCCAACCAAATATGTGAGATTGAGGCGCGCTCGAACCCACTCCAAACCCCTGTTTGTGTAAATGCTGTGCAATTTGCTATCCTGTTACAAACTAATGTCACGAAATAACAGACAATATACTGTACACGATTAAAGGAATTATGTTTATGAATCTTAACTAAAAGTGTTAGTAAAGAATAACAAAAAGAAAAGGGCGTATTCTCATTAAACAGTCAAATGTGCACAATTTGGAGCTCATTCTGAACGCGCTGGGGCTTTGGTCAACCTGAAAGCATATATCATCTTCCAAACGTCGCTCGCAATTCATCTCGAACACACGGGTCTCCCACCTGATTGTACACTGCTACCGGTTCTCCCCAGCGTCTTCTCTCTCCATCTCTTCTCGAACAAGAAGAACAGAAAACAAGCTCAACCTTAGTGTCCCTCAATTTATAGGACTGCAAATGCCAGTCTTTTCCTTGACACTCCAATTGTCTTCCGAAAACTTCAGATGTGTTCAGCGAGTACTAACAATATTTGATTTAAAGCCGCACCTAATCTCACAGTTTACTTGCGACAGAACCCTGGGATGAATACGATAATGTCACAGATTGACTGCCACTACTGCACTTCATTTCTTAAGGTTTACACTAAAATTTCCCCTTTCCCTTCCTTAACGCCCCTATCTATAAGTTGTGCTTCCTTTCCGAAAACTGATGAAATGGACATTTGAAACCATTCCCATACCTTCTGGCTCCATTGACATATTGCCATCGCTGCTAGTAATAGACCATGTTCTTTCTTTGGATAGTCTTTCGTCCTTAATATACTTTTAGGAGGCCTGCCAGTGGACTTTTATTTGCTTGCTATTGAGTATTTGTGATCTTTCTTATTCTGCCTTTTTATGCCTATCCCTGCGTTTTAAATACTGCGAAGGGTTCATCTTTAACTCTCAGTACATACCGCATGTTACATTTTTTTTCTCTTTATCCAATCCTCAGTCATCTGTGACATCCATAGTTCTTTGAGATTATGACCTCTTTCTTTCACCCTTACAGGAACATGTTTGCCCTGAGCTCTTGCTAGTTCCCCTTCCATGCATATGTCGACTAAGGAGCAAGCGGGTGCTCCCATTGAACTCTATTCGTCTAATATTAACACAGTTGTCTTGCACCCAGTTTAGAACGATTATTTATTAGTTCATGCAAACTTTTATTTTCCACTACCACTTGAAATATGTGGAGCTATCAACCCCGTTCTGTAGAAATCCAGTGCTACAGAAACACCGAATGTCAATGAAGGTGAATGAGCAAGTGCAACAGGCAGTGAAGAGGGCAAATGGAATGTTGGCCTTTATTACAAGGGGAATTGAGTACAAGAGCAAGGATGTCCTTTTGCATTTGTACACGGCCCTGGTGAGACCACACCTGGAATATTGTGTACAGTTTTGGTCTCCAGGTTTAAGGAAGGACATTCTGGCAATTGAGGAAGTGCAGCGTAGATTCACTAGGTTGATTCCTGGGATGGCAGGGCTGTCTGACGCAGAGAGATTGGAGAGATTGGGCTAGTACACACTGGAACTGAGGAGATTGAAAGGGGATCTGATTGAAACGTTTAAGATAATTAAATGATTTGATAGGATTGAGGCAGGAAATATGTTCCAGATGTTTGGAGAGTCCAGTACCAGAGGCCATGGATTGAAAATAAGAGATCAGTTATTTAAAACACAGCTGAGGAAAAACTTCCTCTCCCAGAGAGTTGTGGAGGTGTGGAATGCACTGCCTTGGAAGACGGTGGAGGCCAATTCTCTGGATGCTTTCAAGAAGGAGCTACATAGATATCTGATGGATAGGGGAATCGAGGGATATGGGGAGAAGGCAGGGACTGGGTACTGATAGTGAATGATCAGCCATGATCTCAGAATGGCGGTGCAGACTCGAGGGGCCGAATGGTCTACTTCTGCACGTATTGTCTATTGTCTATTGAATAAAGCTCCCTGGGAGAAGAAGGGCCTTCGAAAGTGGACTACACATGGAGACAACTTGAAAGAGCCACTGGCGACCCTGAAATCTGGCATGCTGCTGTCGGCGCTTCTGCCCCAGTATGGTGACGGCCTTAAGAAGAAGTGTCCCAGCATCTGTAAAAATGGATGAACCTATTTTGACAATTAGTTTGAATCAATTGCCGATATCGTTGTGGTGATGGGCTGCACGGCAGTAGATCCGGGAATCATATCGCTGGACGTTTTCAATCACCAGTGAGTAACTGACCGATTTTGCGTCCCCTGCCTGCTTCGAGAACCTCCTCTCCGCATTCACGAAGCTGCCCACTCTGTAATCGAATTTCTGATGCCTTTAATTGCTCTGTCTATACCAGTTTACTAGCGCAAATGATGGGGCGACTACCGACAGTGGCGGTCTGAATCGGCGGCGATTGGAACAAGGCGGCCTGAGACATATGAGGACGGAAAAATTTCATCACAGATTGCCGTCCTGGTGGCCCGACGTTATGAAAAATAAAATCCAGGTGAATATTGGATGCCCCGAAATAAAGTTGAAAGCAAATTGATATAATGCGCTTCACTTTTCCGCCGACGTGTTACCGACCACTATTTAATAAACTTTAATCTGATCCCGTAACTCTAATTAACCTTGAAACTGTGTGCGCTTGTGATTTCAACAATGGACTGGTCATCAATTGAATCTGTCTGTCTGTCTGTCTGTCTCTCTCTCTCCCTCTCTCTCTCTCTCTCTCTCTCTCTCTCTCTCTCTCTCTCTCTCTTTGATTTGGTGCCCTTTACATGTGCTAAAGACCACGATACTTCGCAAACTGCACTATACGCGAACTCCTCCCCCATTCCCAACATCCGGCCTTGACATGGTTGTTTGATATTATTTCGAGAAAACTGGCATCAGGTCCCCTCGCTGGTAATATTGTACAATTTCAACCTCACGGCATCATTTCTTTTTCCAAATTAACTCTTTGGAACACAGAAAGAGAAGTAGACTCAGTTTGAACAATTAGTTGACTGCCCGCTGCACTAATCCTATAGTTCTATCTATATCCCTTTCTGAAATCGTCGTTGGAAATCCCTGCTGTTATTTTATTGCCTGTTGCGGTAAGAATAAATTTACCACACCTCCCCTCTCGAAACTTCTCGGATTATCGACCATCGATAGTTAAATAATACATGAATCATGCAACATAGAATAGTATAGAACGGTAAGAGGTCCTTCAGCCTGCAATGTCGTACCGAACCAATTAAATTAATAATCAAACGGCCATCCAAACTCTTCTCTTAACCGATTCCTAAAATTCCCTAATGTGTTTGTCTCTACCACCACCCGAGAAAATTCTAGGCTCCCATTACTATCTGTGTAAAAGCCCTGCCCCTCATATCTCCTTTGAAATTAATCCCTTTCAACTCAAAATGCATGCCCTTTGGGATTAGAATCTCTTTATTTATTCTAACAAATTTCTTCTGAAGCCCTTCTGAATTAGTTGCCTAATGTCTTTTCCACTCTAAATCCAGTCATTCACCTTGTAGTAGGTAAGAGAGCACAAAATGCCCGAAGCATCTCCTTGTTTGTGACCACGTTAAACTCCAGGTGGTAACTGCAGGTGCGTGTTCATCGCTTTGTAAGTTCGATACAAGGGAGGGGTGAGATCCTTTGTAATTGATGAAAATCAAGCGCAATGCTTTTTAATAAATGTTCGGTCGTATTGGAAACAGGCAGATGCGCACTGCGAGTTTCCTGTTTACGAGAAGCGAGGTGCAGGCAGATGGAACGCGGTTTGCAAACACATAAAAATACCCGTCTGCTAGCGTTGGTCAGATTACACTTGCAGTGCTCTACACAGTGCTCAGCCTGGGGTGTGAAACTGCAGAGAGAGGTCCGATTATTTTTCTGGTTGGCCTAATTGTGCCAGGAAACCTTTCTCCAGAGGTGTAAAGAGTGACAGTTGCGGAGGCAGCGAACTTGGTGAGGTTATTTGTAAATCTGGAAGTGTTCGATAGGGTGGGTGTGCCGATGTTTCCATGTGGCGATGGTTATGTTGGAAGCTGGCGAGAGGAGGCGGACGCTAAAACAAATGGCCATCGGTGACGCGTCAAAGTACTACAAATCAGGCAGACTCAGAGAGCATCTGTTTCAGAAATATTTAATGACACAAGGTATCAGCGAGCACAGCCTCCTAAAAGCGGGGCTCCGCGGCTATGCCCAGCAAAACATTACACTCACATTTATACCCCAAGCATACGTGACAAAAAGCACTTAAACCTGAAGGCGGAACTCCAGCAATTCTACTGAATAGCAAAGTAGCAAAAATATGTCTTTGAGCAGCTACACATTTTACTTAAATGCTAGTTCTCAAAAAAATATATCAGGCGTGCTGGCTCAAGCGGGGGCATATGAGAATTTTAAGAACAAAGAAGTACATATACAGTTATTTTTATATCTCGGTTGCGAGGCACATTTCAGTCAGAGTATCTTAGTTGGAGAATTCGAATTCACATTTTAAAACAAATCATTAGCCCCTCAATGCCGATTACAATGTAAGGCGATATTTTCTTCCACAGTTCCCTCCTTGTTAATCTTCTAGATTAACATTCCTTACTGGGGTATTTCCTCCTCCTCCTCCTCCTCCTCCTCCTCCTCCTCCTCCTCCTCCTCATAAGCGAGTTTATATCCATAGGTGAAAGGTCTTTCCTTCTCTGGCTACACCTCTTCACCGCACTAGTGCTCCTTGCTAGATTTATCTCTCACCATCTGCGGTACAATCGGGACACAGTTGGGGCCGGGCAAAGTCCTCTTTATCAACTGATAACTGCACAATCTCAGTGCTCCACATACGGAACATCTTAAAACACATCACTTTACCACTATAATTATTACATCCGTTATCCAGCTTCCCCAGCCAAAAATATGCCCCATATGTCTTCTCATCAAGATCCTCCACTATTAAAGTCGCTAACTGTTCTCTTAGTTTCCTTATCTCTTTAACCTTTACCATAAATGCTGACCTAGATCTATAATATTCTCTAATGCGTCAGGGAAATATGTACAATATTCCTTCCCTATTATAGCGCACAACCCTCCTTCCCAGCCTAATACTTCTTCTCCACTTTCCTGTTTCTTTGTATTTGCCTCCCGACGCTATTAGGTAATTAATCAATCCCACCCCCAATATGATTATTACCACTACTTCCTTCATGTTAATCCTCTATTGAGTATATATTTTGTTAATAATTAGTCACTATGTATATAACATAAGGTGCAGGTTAAAATAGATTTATGTTCCATTCTCTCAATAACACTTGGTTCTTGGTCCTCAGCGCTGTTCCCCCCCCTCTCTCTCTCTCTCTCTCTCAGGGAAGATGTCACTTGTTTAGTGATTTATTTCGCCCTCGTCGTGGTGCAACTTGAACCTGCTGGCATCTATTCAATCAGGTTTTTCCTTCACCTTAACTGGCTTTATGGGTCCTCAGCAGCCTGGGAGAGAAAGTATCTTTATTCATTGATCTCACATATATTCTATCTGCCTGCTTAACGAAGGAATGTTACCTTCAGTTAACGGTGCCTGGGCGTGCCGGACCCTCTCACACAATTTCCTTGCCTCCTGATACAATGCCTGTGCGTATTTCAATTTCTTCTCATCGCATCATATTAGCCCAATATTTTCTCGGATCATCGGAGGCTTAATTCCTGTTGTCATAAGCCGCCCCACCAAAAGTTCTGTATTTCTATTCTTCTGATTTCGCAGAGTGTACTTTACAAAGGGCACTGCCTCTGGTCGTCCGAGACCGTTTTGATGACAAACTTGTGTCAAAGCCGCTTTTATTTCCCCATTTGCTTTTACCACCATGCCTGAGGACTGAGGCTGGTAGGGGATATGCAATTTCTACTGGAACCTAAAGGCTTCCTTCAGTTCCTGCACTAATTTATTTGTAAAATGGGATCACTTGTCGCTATTTATCCCTAGGGAAATTCCAAACCTAGGTATAATTTCTTTCATCAGTATGTTCACCACAGTTCTTACATTATTCCTCCTAGTTGCATAGGCCTTCGCCCATCTGAAAAAACATGTCTACTATTACCAATATACACTTAAACATTCTTTCAACAGGCATATGTACAAAGTCAATTTGCAGGGTTGTACCATTGTTGAGCGATGGCATGCTGCATCCCTCCTTTGCCCATGTGAGCTTAGCCATGTGCCAGGCGAGCTAGGGGCAAAAATAAACTATGCGGGCACAGTACTCGGCTGTCTGTGTGACACCATAGCCCGGTATTCTGGTAATATGCGAATTTCCTCTAGGCACATTACTCTTGCCGTGAGGCAGGATTTTGGGCTTCCTGCAACCGCTGAACGTCAATACACACAGGGAGCTCCTTCTCTCCCGTTTCAACCCGATGAGTCTGGAGCTCAGGTTGTCAGTAAAGGGCCACAATTTCGCTACTATGTCTGCAAACCGATTCGCCTTGGAGACCTCATTGTCGGCTGAGGTGTGTGTCTCGCACTTAATGATTATTAAAGTCTGTGGCAACTGTATAGCCTCTAACAAGTTCAGTACGAAGGAGGTGTGTTTAATCGCTTTCCCCGACGAGGTGATAAATCCTCTGTTTTTCCAGAATTGCCCAAGGTCATGTGCTATCCAAAACGCATGACGTGAGTCGGAATAAACATTGGCAGCTTTTCCTTAGGCCAAAACGCAAGCAAGCTTGTGTACGGCATAGAGTTCTGCCGCCTGCGCTGATGGTCCTTTTGTCAAGGCATAAGCTTCTGCTATCTCGTGGGGAGTTACTAGAGCATACTATGTACATACTATGCTATATACAGCCTACATAGCTGTATTCGTACCCACATACAGCTGTGGGGGCCCAATCATTGAGGGTGTTTAAGGAATAGATTGATAGGTATCTAATTAGTCAGGGTATCAAGGGATATGGAGAAAAAGCCGGAAATTGGAACTAGATGGGAGAATAGTTGAGCTCATGGTGGAGTGGCGGAGCAGACACGATACCCCGAAAAACCTACTTCTGCTCCTTTGTCTTGCGATCTCGTCATCTTGTGATGCCAACAACAGATCATCTCGTGGGCGGTGAAAAGAGACATCAGTGAAAATTATTAAATCATAGTTTCGCTTCTCAGTTCTGGTTGGGGAGTGGTAGAGACCTGTGCAAATGGTAATGGAACAAAAGTAACTGGATTAATGGCCGGAGATCTTTTGTACGTACAGTTGGATCGAGAGAGAAGAATTACCTTACATCCTGTACATATAACCATATAACTATTACAGCACAGAAACAGACCATCTTGGGCATTCTGGTCCGTGCCGAACGCTTACTCTCATCTACACCCACCGACCTGTACTCAGCCCATAAGGCTCCCTTCATTTCCTGTCCATATAACTATCCACATTTTTTAAATGACAAAATCGAACCTGGCACTACCACTTCTACTGGAAGCTCGTTCCACACAGCTACCACTCTCTGAGTAAAGGAGTTCGCCCTCATTTTACCCCTAAACCTTTGCCCCTTAACTCTCAAATCGTGTCCTATTTTTGATTCTCCCCTACTCTCAATGGAAAAAAGCCTATTCACGTTAACACTATCTATCCCCATAATTAGTAATAACTCTATCAAGTCCCTCCTCAAACTTCTACGCTCCAAAGAATAAAGCCCTAACTTGTTCAACCTTTCTCTGTAACTTAGGTGCTAAAACCCAGGTAATATTCCAGTAAATCTCCTCTGTACTCTCTCTATTTTGTCGATATCTTTCCTATAATTCGGTGACCAGTACTGCACACGATACTCCAAATTTGGCCTCACCAATACTTTGTACAATTTTAACATTACATCCCAACTCCTATACTCAATACTCTGATTTATAAAGGCCAGCATACCGAAAACTTTCTTCATCACCCTCTCCACATGAGAATCCACGTTCAGGGAACTATGCACCATTATTCCTAGATCGAACTGTTCCAATGCATTCGTCAATGCCCTACCATTTACAATGTATGCCCTATTTTGATTAGTCGTACCAAAATGTAGCACCTCAGAATTATCAGCATTAAACTCCAACTGCCATCTTTCAGCCCACTCTTCTAACTGGCGTAAATCTCTTGTAACCCCCTGGGTCGCCTCAGGCTCGCTCAGCTCGTTCTCGTCTTGGGGGAGCACCCTTCGGCCCCGCCAAAATGGGTAATCAGCTGGTGTGGATGCTGTGTGATGTCCCCGCCTCGCCCAAAAACAGATAGTACACCATATGCAATTAAATGAGTAGAGTTTATAAAGGTTACTATAACTAAGTGATTAATAATGATACAGTATATATGAAGGAAAAGAAAATAAAGAAAATGCGCCAAACTTATCAAAATCCAAACCACTTCGTGCACAACCGTTGGAGCTCAATTACTGAAGTCTTGCAGCTCAGGACTACCCCAAGTGGTCAACCAAGCACATTTATCTTCGTCTCCTCTCCTCGGGGTACCTCCTGTCTTCGGACCCCCTACTTGGTGTCCGTTCCTCGCCAAGTTTACAGCATCAAGTCCTCTCTCTCTCAGCCCCTCGCGCCGATCTCCCCAAAATGCCCGCCAACAATAGCTTACAGACTCAGAAGAAAGAATAACATTAATCCCAATTGGTTTACACAGGAACACAATTCTCCTTATCAGTAAATTTTAACCCAAACAAGCTTCCAGCACTCTCTCGCAACAAATAAGCATTCCTAATTTTAATAAACAAAGAAGCCATTTTGATTAACATACGCAGTAACAAAGAAAAAGAAGAACCCCCCCTTATACTCTCCCCCAGCAAATAAAAGCCATGTTCTCATGACTATTAAATAACTCGCCACCCGTCCTGCCAACTCACCCTAACCCAAGCACAAACAGTGACATCTCCTCCCCACCTAGTAAATCTCACACACTGTTCCTCAGGCGCTACATAGGCAAACTATCTGGGAGTTCCCTAACCCTTCTGAGACCTCCGTACCCCCTCACCTAAACCGTTCAGGCTCGGACACAACTGGGGATACCTTAGGGCCCGCTACCAACTCCTCTCTCAACCTCTCACTCATGCCTCCCCACTGCACACAGCTAACCCTCCCCACTACACCTGACTCAGTGGGAGAAGGGTCAAATGTCTCTTCCTCAATCGAGGGAAAGTCAGCAAAAGGCAGCATGTACCACACATCCAGCACTTCATGCATTGAATCTGTATTCTTCATCATTTCTGCGTTCGGTAGCTGTTTGATCTTCTCCAAACAGAAACACGTGGCCTTCACTGCTCCTGCAGTCTCTTCAGCCTCCTGCAATCGAGGTATCAGCTTCTACTGTGGCCCCTGCAACTCTCGCCACAGGCTCAGCAGTTCTGACCCACGCATCCCGGCCATCTCAATCTGGGACGCAGTTACTCCAACAGCTATTCTATCCCGACCTGAAAAGCAGCATTTAAAGATTGGTCACCCTCCAGTTCAGTATTCACTGTACTTCTCTCCAGCTTTTTCTTCCTCATGACTTCCTCCAGATCAACTTTCTCCAGTCTCTCCCACTTCATTTCAAACTTGATTCCGTAGAAACAGTCACTCACTAGCTGCGACCTCCGCCAGCCCTGGCACGTGTCCAGAAAACACTTTAACTTTGTAGTTCTCAGACGCTCCAGCAAAAACCTCACTTCATATTCTCCCGAGGCAAATCCAAATATCAGGAGGTCATCCACATACACCAAAACTCCAAACACCTCCACATCCCCTGTGGTCTTCCACATGCCCCGCGGGAAGTTTGCAAGGGCTCCGGATATGCCCTGTGGCTTCTTTTCGGACTGGAAGAATCCTAGGGAACTTATAACGGTCGTCTTCTCCTTGTCGGCCCCACTCATCGGAATCTGGCAACATCCACTGCTCAGATCCGACACCTTAAGCCACTTGGCACCACTCAGACAGGCCATCGCCTCTTCGGCCCTCAGGGCCATATTCTGGTCACTGACAGTGCGCCTCTTCAGCGCAATATAATCCACACACATGCTGCCTACGTCTTCCACGGCTTCAAGGGCCAGTCGCCGCAATCTCCCTCTCACCGAGTTGTCTACAGCTGTCAACTCCCCTCCCTCGTGGTATTTCGCAGCGTCCACTAAGACCCTATCACCCTCAGATATTTCCCCCAGGCCGTACCACGACCGGCTCTTGTTTGAATTTGATATCGGCCCAAAGCTGCTGCACACGTCCGCACATGCAGCTGGAAACTCTGGGTGCATCGACAATGCCTCCAAACAGCGCTCACCCGCCTCCTACGGGCAGGCCCCCAAGTGCACCAGCAGGATAGTGTCTCAACAGTGTCCAGACACATCAGCATTAAAGATTCACGAACCTCAGTCAACTCCACATTTGCCTCTAAGAACTCCATTTTCACTGACCAACAACCGTCGTCTGGATAATCACCGGCACTGGTACCCCAAATCTCTGGTGCCCTCAATGTCGTCAAGGGTAAATGCTTCGAATAACGGTTATAAAACAAACTGTACAGCAACTTAACCGGCGCCCCAGTGTCGAGGATGGCTTTAACTTGACTTCCATCCATCCGTAACGGCACCTGAGTGCCTGGTCCCTTTAAGCCTTCAGGAATAGGGTATGTTCCTTTCGGGAGTTCCTTGGTATATTGCTGGGAACGTGCTCCCCCAGAGACCCCAAGCCGTTCCCCCACTGGGCTCGACAGCTCTCGAATCAACTGCACAACTGAGGGTGGAGCTGATCCCCTTGACAGATCTCCCTGGCGCCGTAAGCGATTTATCTGCCCCCCTAGCCAAAAGGGATAACCTAAAAACTTTCCACCAATCTCCTGCCACAGATATGGTATGCCCCCCAGCGGCGGCATTTGACCCTGTCGAAACAAACGCATTTTCCCACACTTTCTCAGAACTGGCAGCTGTCACTTCCAGGTATTTGCACCCGACAGTTCTAGCAACGTCACCAGCCCGCCTACTCAAACTTTCAACCAATCCCTGTCGCTTTCCCTCAGCCAAGCAGTGCCACTCACCCAACAACTGAGAGGTCCGCTACGCCCACGCCTCCACCCCTTTAGGGCTTGATATGATACCAAAAACCGGGCAGAGCACACAATAGCTGGAACATACTCACCAGTCTTTCCCCGCTCTCTTAACAGCATAGACAGTTCATGGCCCCACCACCATTTCGTCAACGCTGGACTGAACTCGAACACCGCCCTCTGGGCACCAACAGCCAACCCACCCAACACACATGCAGAGATAACCATGAATCGCACACTTGCAAAGGCACACCAGCTCTTCGCCGCAGACATAATTTAAAGATGGCGATCACACAGCTTTCTTTGAAATCAATCCCGGACGAGCCCCCACAATGTAACCCGCTGGGTCGCCTCAGGCTCACTCAGCTCGTTCTCTTCTAGGGGGAGCAGCCTTCGGCCCCGCCAAACTGCGCAATCAGCTGGTGTGGATGCTGTGTGGTGTCCCCGCCTCGCCCAAAAACAGATAGTACACCGTATGCGATTAAACGAGTACAATTTATAAAGGTTACTATAACTAAGTGGTTAATAACGAAGCATTCATACTTTTAACAAACAAAGAAACCATTTTGATCAACATACGTAGTAATAAAGAAAAAGAAGAATCCCCCGTTTACACTGTCTTCAAGCTTTGAAAATCTAAATCATTATCCACAACGCCACCTATCTTATTATAATCTGCATACTTATGTACTTCTTTTTCTTTGTTACTACGTATGTTAATCAAAATGGCCTCTTTGTTTTATTAAAAGTAGGAATGCTTCTTTATTGCGAGAGAGTGCTGGAAGCTTGTTTGGGTTAAAATTTACTGATAACGAGAATTGCATTCCTTTGTAAACCAATTGGGATTAATGTTGTTCTTTCTTCTGAGTCTAAGCTATTGTTGGCGGGCTTTTGGGGATTCGGCGCCAGGGGGTGAGAGAGAGTGAACGCGATGCTGTAAACTGGGCGAGGAACGGACCCCAAGCAGGGATCCAAGGCCAGGAGGTACCCCGAGGAGAGAAGATGAAGCCAGATGTGCTTGGTTGACCACTTCGGATGGTCCTGAGCTGCGAGTCGAGGAGTTCGGAGGGGATCGAATGGTGGGCAGAAGACTTCAGTGATTGAGCTCCAACGGTTGTTCACGAAGTGGTTTGGACTTTGATAAGTTTGGCGCCTTTTCGTTATTTTCTTTTCGTTCATATATACTGTATGGTTATTAATCAGTTATAGTAATCTTTATAAATTGTAATCATTTAATCGCATATGGTGTCGTGTTTGTTATTTGGCGAGGCGGGGACATCACACAGCATCCACACAAGCTGATTACCCAGTTTGGTGGGGCCGAAGGCTGCTCCCCCTAGACGAGAACGAGCTGAGCGAGCCTGAGGCGACCCAGGGGGTTACACTTACTAATCCAGTTTTCCACCCCATCATCCAGATCATCAATGCATATGACAAACAGCATTGGACCGAGTATCGATCCCTGAGGCACACCACTAGTCACCGGCCTCCATCCTGACAAACAGTTATCCACCACGGCTCTCTGGCATCTCCCACTGTTGAATCCATTTCACTACTTCAATATTAATACCTAACGATTGAACCTTCCTAACCACCCTTCCGTGCGGAATCTTGTCAAAGGCCTTACTGAAGTCCATATAGACAACATCCACTGCTTTACCCCCGTCAACTTTCCTAGTAACCTCTTCAGAAACTTCAATAAGATTTGTCAAACGTGACCTTCCACGCACAAATCCATGTTGACTGTTCCTTATCAGACACAGTCTATCCAGATAATTATATATACCATCACTAAGAATACTTTCCATTATTTTATCTACCACTGACGTCAAACCTACAGACTGATAATTGCTAGGTTTACTCTTAGAACCCTTTTTAAACAATGGAACCACATGAGAAATACGCCAGTGCTCCGGCACCATCCCCGTTTCTAATGACATTTGAAATATTTCTCTCAGAGTCCCTGCTATTTCTACACTAACTTCCTCAAGATCCTAGGGAACGTCCTGTCAGGAACCGATGGCTTACCCTCTTTTATATCCTTTTAAAACGCCAGTACTTCCTTTTCTTTAATCATCATAATTTACATAACTACCCTACTTATTTCCCTTACCTTACACAATTAAGTATTGTCCCCTTAGTGAATACTGAGAAAAATAAGTTGCTCAGAATCTCCCCCATCACTTTTGGATCCACACATAGCTGTCCACTCTGATTCTCTAAGGGAGCAATTTTATCCCTCAGTATCCTTTTGCTATCAATATAACTGTAAAAACCCATTGGATTTATTTTCACCTTACTTGACAAAGCAACACCATATCTTATTTTAGCTTTTCTAATTTCTTTCTTAAGATTCATTTTACATTCGTTATATTCCTCAACCATCTAATTTACTCCATGCTGCCTATATTTGTTCTAGATCTCTCTCGTTTTCCGAAGCAAATTTCCAATATCCCTTCAAAACCATGGCTATCTCAAACTCTTAAACTTTCCTTTCAACCTAACAGGAAATTAAAGTTTCTGTACCCTCAATATTTCACCTTGAAATGACCTCCATTTCTCTATTATATATTTTGCATAAAACAAACTGTCCCAATCCAATCCCTCTAAATCCTTTCGCATCTCATCAATGTTAGCCTTTCTCCAATCAAAAATCTCAACCCCGGGTCCAGTCCTATCCTTCTCCATAATTATATTGAGAGTAATGCCGTTGTGGTCACTGGACCCAAAGTGCTCTGTCACCTGACCCATCTCATTCCCTAACCGGACTTCCAACACTGCCACTACTCTATTTGGTATCTCTATGTACAATCCTGCACACATTTTAGAAACTCCAAACCATCCAGCCCTTTTACAGAATGGGCTTCCATGTGTGGAAAATTGAAATCTTCCACAATCACAACCTTGTGCTTACTACAATGTCTGCTATCTTTTTACAAATTTGCTCCTCCAATTCTCGCTTCCACTTAGGTGGTCTGTAATATACCCCTATAAGTGTTACTATACATTTCCCATTCTACAATTCCACCCTAATAGTCTCCCTAGATGAGCCCCCTAATCTATCCTGCCAAAGCACCGCTGTAATATTTACTCTGACAAGCAATGCAAACCCCCTCCCTTACCCCTCCGATTCTATCACAGCTGAAGCAACGAAGCCCAGGAATATTTAGTTGCCAATTACACCCCTCCTGCAGCCATGTTTCACCAATAGCTACAACTTCATATTTCCAGGTATCAATCCATGCTCTAAGCTCATCCACCTTTTTACAATGCCCTATCATTAAAATAGATGAATTAAAGAAACTCTCCACCTCTTTACTCTCTGTTTATCCCTAACGGTGCAAACAACTTTATTATCTTTTTCTTCCTTCTCCCCTGTATCTTCAGTCTGAGCGCTCCCTTTCTCTGTCACCTGCCTCTCCTCTCTCAAACACTGTCTATTAGCTTTCTCTATTTATGAAAGAACCTCCTCTCTCCTAGTCTCTTCAATTTGATTACCACCCCCAACCATGCTAGATTAAATTCTCCCTAGTAGCCTTCGCAAATCTCCCCGCCAGGATATTGGTCCCCTTAGGATTTAAGTGCATCCTGTCCTTTTTGTACAAGTCACACCTGCCCCAAAAGAGGTCCCAATAATCCAGAAAATTAAATGCTTTCACCCTGCTGTTATCCCTCAGCCACGCATTTATCCTCCACCTCATTCCAATCCCACTCTTACTGTCGAGATTACTACCCCGAGATTAATCGAGTAATCCCGAGATTACTACCTTTGCTGTCCTTCTTCCCAACTCCCTACCTAACTTCCTATATTCTTCTTTCAGGACCTCTTCCCTTTTCCTACCTATGTTATTGGTACCAATATGTACCACAACCTCTGGCTCCTCACCCTCCCACTTCAGGATATCTTAGACGCGATCAGAAATATCCTGGACCCTCGCACCAGGGAGTCAAACTACCATCTGGGTCTCCTGACTGCGAACACAGAATCGCCTATATGACCCCCTAACTATCGAGTTCCCTAATACGACTGCCTTTCTTTTCCTTTCCCTACCCTTCTGAACTACAGGACAGGACTCTGTGCCGGAGGCACGGCCACTGTTGCTTCCCCCAGGTAGTCTGTCTTCCGCAACGGTACTCAAATAGGACACACAAAATATTGGTGGAACACAGCAGGCCAGGCAGCATCAGTAGGGAGAAGCACTGTCGATGTTTCGGGCCGAGACCCTTCGTCCTGATGCTGCCTGGCCTGCTGTGTTCCACTAGATTTTGTGCGTGTTGTTTGATTTTCCAGCATCTGCAGATTTCCTCATGAGTACTCAAACAGGAGTACTTTTTGTTAGGGGGTACAGCCACTGAGGTACTCTCTAGTACCTGACTCTTCCCCTTACCTCTCCTAACCTTGACCCACCTGTCTGACTACCGTGGCCCCGGTGTGACCACCTGCCTTTAACTCCTCTCTATCAACTCCTCACTCTCCCTGACCAGACAAAGGTCATAGAGCTGCAGCTCCAGTGCCCTAGCACTGTCCCGCTTAACGATCATCTCCAATCTCTTTGATTACCACATCGCTGGGGATCCAGGCGGGACTAAGGGGTCTCCGATTTTCTGGTGGTGCCGTTCTATCTTTTTAATCGTTTTGGCGGTTTTCTCTTTTTGTTCCTACTTGGAGTTGGGTGTTCACAGCCTTCGTCTTACCTCCGGAACTTTTCTGTTTATTAGTAGGATCAGCGCTACCCGCACGACTGTTCGCACTTCCCATTTTTCCTGTTTAGGATTTTAATTTCAGTTAAGACAGCACGAAGTCTCTTTATGCACACCATGTAAAAAATGAACGCTCACTGGTGTGTTTTCAGATTTCCGCAGATGTCCATTTGATCCTGTTATCATGAATCGTTTGCTACCTTAACTTTTACGGCCGTCCCCCTCTCAGCTAGGAGACAGGCCCAAATTTCAATGGTCACTCCCTTTCAGCTGTAGCATCAGACGCCTGCCGGCCCCCTTTCAGCTAGGACGCAGGACGCCTGTCTCCCCCTTTCAGCTAAGAGACAGGACTAAATTTCAAAGGCCATCCCCCTTTCATATGGGGCACCGGACATTTACCATCCACCTTTCAGCTCGGACGCAGGGCGCCTGTCTTTCCGTTTCCGCTTGGAGACAGGCCTAAGTATCAACGGCCACCTCCCTTTCAGCTGTGGCACCGGAAGCCTGCCGTCTCCCTTTCAGCTAGGACGCAGGACGCCTGTCTCCCGCTTTCAGCTAAGAAGCAGGCCTAAATCGTAAAGGCCACCCCCTTTCAGATGGGGCACCGGACACCGACCATCCGCCTTTCAGCTAGGATGCAGGACGCCAGTCTTTCCTTTTCAGCTTGGAGACAGGCCTAAATTTCAACGGCCACCCCCTGTTCAACTGCGCCTCCGGACGCCTGCCGTCCCCTTTCAGCTAGGATACAGGCCATCGGACTCCCCCCCCCCGCCCCCTCCTCCAGCTAGGAGACTGATTTTCCTTTTCTGCCTAGTGTTCCTTTTTTTTCAGGGATCCTGCTGGAGTAGTAACCGTCCGATAATCCTTCCCAGCTGGAAAGGCGTTAGGATACAAAGAGGATCCCATTCCCATCGCCAATTATCGCGGAAAAGTATTATAGATCGGTTGAGCTCAGAGAGCATCTGTTTCAGAAATCTTTCTTTTAACAAGATATTACGGAGAGCACAGGCTCCTAAAAGCGGAGTACCTCGGTTCTGCTTATTACAGTCACATTGACATCCCAAACATATATGGCAAAAAGCACTTAAACCTGAAGGAGGAACTCCAGCAATTCTACCGAATAGAGATGTAACAGTAATATTTCATTGTGCAGCTGCACATTTTACTTAAATGTCAGTGCTCAAAATATATATATCAGGCAAGCTAGCTCAACTGGTGACATATGAAAATTCTCAGAACAAGGAAGTAAAGACACAGTTATATTTTTATCTCGTTTCCGAGGCACATTTCAGTCACAGAGAGTACATTCGTTACAGATAAAATTGTAGACTACAAATACACATTTTAAAACAAATCATTATCCTCTCAATCCCCATTACAATGTAAGGCCTTAATATTTTCTTTCGCAATCAGCGTACATAAAAAAGCAACGATGTAACGCTGAGGATTTGGAACGCATTGGTGAAGCATCACTTAGAGTCATTTGAGCACCCATATCGATGAAAGAACGTGCTGGCATTGGGGATGGTCCGGAGGAGGTTCACGAGAATGAATCCACGAATGAAAGTATTAACAGAAGGAGCATTGATGGTTTTTGCAACACACACAAAATACTAATTGAACACAGCAGGCAAGGCAGCATCTATAAGAAGCACTGTCGACGTTTCGGGCCGAGACCCTTGTTCTGGGCTGATATTCTCGCTGGAGTTTAGAGGAATGAGGCGGGGAAGGAGAAGGATCTCACTGAAAATGATCGAATATTTTAAGGCGTAGGTAAAGAGTATCTTTCGAAGAAAGAGATTGCATAGGACTAAAAAGCGCAGCTTCCCAATAGGGGAAAGTCCCTTTAGAACACAAAAAAGGAGGAAAAACGCAGAAACGATAGTGTCTTTTTTAAGAGATTCCTGGATGGATACAGGGAGTATAGAAAAATAGAGGGCTATGGGTAGGCCTAGGTAGTTCTCAGGTAAGGACATGTTCGCCACAGCTTTTTGGGCCGAAAAGCTTGCATTGTGCTCCGGGTCTTTTAAGTTTCTACGTTTCTTTGAATTTCTTTAGCCAGAGGGTGGTCAATCTGTGGAACCCATTGCTATAGGAGGCTGTGAAGACCAAGTCACTGGGTATACTTAAAGAGAAGAATGATGAGTTATTGACTTGGAAGGGTTTTTAAAGGTTATGGAGAGAAGACAGGAGAATGGGTTTGAGTGGGAAATGTCATGGTCCGGTCCGATAAATCCGTATTACGGTTCACGGTCGAGTGCTTCCCTTATTCCAGGTTTTCCAGGTTTCCCCAGTTTCTTTAGAGGCAGCTGATTCTCTTTTGGGCTGGCTTCATAAATAGCTTCAGGATTCACCCTCTGGCTGCTGGATTGTTCTTGTCCAAACCCCCTTTCTGTATCCCTTCACTTCACCTTCCTCCTGGAGTCTCGCCTTGCCTCGCCTGGAGCTTTGTTTTGCCTCTCATTGCCACGCCTGGAGCCTTGTCTTGCCTCGCCTTTCCTCACTTGGAACCTTGCTTTTCTCGCTTGGAGCATCGCCTCGCCTGTAAACCTTGCCTTCACTGCTGTGAAGTTCGAACACCGGAGCAAGATAAGGAACTGTCTTCCGTTGTTTTGAACTGTCTCTGTGTCCACGCATTCGTGAGCTATGTCCGGCCGTTTGCCGCCACCTACTGTTAAGAACTGTCTGTATCCACGCCTTCGCTAGGTAGGTCCGACCATCTGCTGTCTTATGTTGGTAACCATCTCGTCGTATTCTGCATTCTGTGTAATGAGTCCTGGTCCTACGTCCTGTAGCCAAAGAAGGGACCCGGCTCTGTGTTCTGCATAATGACTCGAGGTCCGATGTCCAGTTTCCAAGGCTCTGCGCTCCTGTCTCTTCCTCGACCAAGGCTCTGCGTTCCTATCTCTCCCTCCACCAGGACTCCGCGTTCCTGTCTCTTCCTCGAACAAAGCTTCGGGGTCTCATCCAGTCCTAGCCACGTCCTTGTCCTGTCCAAGCCACGGCTTTGTGTTCTCGTCTTGTCCATGTGCCTTGCCCAGCCAGGGAGTAATTTTCCCAGCTCGGTGCTGGGGCTCCCTAGTCCTGTCCAGGAGTCTCACGTCCAGTCCGCTATGTCAAATCTTAGCCCAAGCACTGAATCCTTTCTCGCTAAGGACCTGTTTCATGTCCAGGGTC
This sequence comes from Hypanus sabinus, assembly GCF_030144855.1. NCBI lineage: Eukaryota > Metazoa > Chordata > Chondrichthyes > Myliobatiformes > Dasyatidae > Hypanus > Hypanus sabinus. The sequence continues at coordinate 94,617,970 of NC_082714.1, read as the reverse complement.
GTTTCTTCCCTACTTTCCTTGCTTCCTTCTCACGCCTAGTCCTGTTCCTTGTAGTTCAGTGTCTGTGTCTTGAATTTGGGTCCGTTCCCAACGTACAAGAAAATATTCAGCCACGATGGAATGGCGTAGCAGTCTCTGGGACGAATGGCCTACTTCGGCTCCCGTGTCTTACGGTCTTTAAAGCGAACCGCTGAGGTTGGAAAGTTAGGAAAAACTATTCAAAGAAAGCATATGAACTCCCTTCCCAATGAGTTTTATCAATAACAAAACATACTCTTCCATCATGTCCCATGCCTCCAGCACGTTTAACCAAACGGATTGGCACTCTCCAATATTTACACTAAAAGCTCCCATAGATAGGCTATGTAATGTTGACAGCTCACGATAGATTGCTTTCTCTTTTTCTCTGTGTAGTGGCAATGGATAGATGGTCTTCAGTTTAACTTTTCCCCTGAAAACCGCAAAGTGGGCACTGCGGCTGGATAGGCAGGTTAAGGAGGAAGGGGTGAAGTGTAATATTGATGACGGTGGAGTGAGGAGGATGGCATGGTGTAGCCAGCGATCAGCAGAAATTGTACTGATGTGATTAAATAGTCTGTATAGATGGGACGCAAAAAATATATTGTTTCACTGTTCCTTGGTACAATAATGATTGAATTGTATTGAGTGTTCGATTGCGCTAATTGGATCTATTATTTTGGTCGAAAAGCACATCATATACACATATAAAAACATGTGCAGGAACGTGCTGATGGGCCACTGCCCGAAACGTCGACTATACACTTTCCCATAGTTGCTGCCTGGCCTGTTGTGTTCCTCCAGGAGTGACCGTGTCTGCTGAATTCCACCATCATTTTAAGCATTTTTCCAGCATCTGCAAACTTTCTTGTGTTGGAGATTGATGTATTCAGGGCAAACGTGTGAGGTAGGGAAGTGGCCAAATATAAGGGGAAACTATACCGCTAATAGCAGGACAACTAAAATCATAAATGTACAGTGGGATCTTGGGATCAAAGTCCATAATTCATTGAAATTTACAACACATGTAGATAAGGTAGTAAATAATGCATATTTAATTCGTGCCTTCATTGGTCGGAGCATTGACAATATGAGACGGGGTGACAATGCAGCTGTATTATAGTCTGGTTAAAGCTTGTGTGCCGTTCCAGATTGTATTGTGTGCATTTCTGGGCGCCCCATTACCGGCAGGATGCGGACACATTGGAAAGTTTGCCAGGATTCTGCCTGGATTAGACGGCATGAGGCATATCGAGAGGGTGGATACTTTACTTGTTTACTCAGGAGAGTCGGACGGTGAGAAGGACCCACTCAACGTTTGAAAGAGAGTGAGAGGCCGAGGCATGGCAATGTCTAATGCTAGACGATTTAAGGTGAGATGGAGGAAGTTTAAATGTGATATATAAGGTAAGTTTTTTTTTACACATAGAGTGATTAGTGCCTGGTACAGGCTGTCAGGGGAGATACTGGATGCAAATACGATAGTGGCGTATAAACATGACACCAAAATTGCTGGACGAACTCAAACATTTTGGCCTCATCTATGGAGGGGAATAGCCAGTCAACGTTTAATTATTCCTTTCCACAGATGCTGCCTAGCCTGCTGACTTCGTCTCGCATTGTTTGTGTGTTACTCTGGATTTCCAGCATCTGCAGAACCTATTGTGTCTATAACAGTAGCGTTTAAGAGTTTGTTCGCCAAAAACATGAATATTACTGAACATAGGTCACGTTCAGACAGACGAGAATTAGTTTAATTTTTCACTGTGTTCGGCGAACACAATGTGAGCCGAAGGGGATGTTACTGTGCTATTTTGCACAATATTCTACTTTTTGAAATTCTTCCAGTGCTTTTGGGATTTAGTTCCTAATCACAGCAACCTCCTGCACAAATCTCCTTTGTTTTGAATCTTTGGTAATTGGGACTGGGTCTCCAGAAACAATTTCCGTGTCTCTTTCAGAAGCCGTCGTGATGTCATAGAGCGCGGAAACAGGCCTTTCGGACCAACTCTGCATACCCACTGTGTTGAAAGCGAACTAGTCTCATCTGTCCGCTTTTGAAGCCAAATCTCTCCAACCCTTCTGCTTTGATTGATCGCTTTTAAATTTTGTTAACGTACGCGCCTCAATCACTGTTTCTAGCTGGTTCTTCCAAATACGTGCCACCCTTTGCATGGAAAAGGTGGTCCTGATTTTCGTTTTAAATATCTCGCATCTGATATTAAACCTCCGTCCTTTAGTTCTGAGCATGCGTTCTCTGACAAAAGAAGTCGACGTCCTTTCGCCTTGTGGATACCCCTCCTGATTTTATGTACCTCTATAGCGTCACTTTGCAATCTTTAACGTTCCTAGTCTACACAACCTCTCCTAAGTCTATGCGACATCTTTTAAGCACTTTCCAGTTTATGCATTGGTCCGGGATTGTGTCCTTGGCTATGACCTTAAATCCTGTACGGATCAACTGACAGGGATATTTAACCTCCACATGCATTGAGGTGTAGTTCCCTCTTGCTTTGACTTGACAACTATTTGGTACTAAACAAAAACAAACTGGCATGATTTCAAGACTACCGCTCCGTGAGTTTGACATTTGACATCAGGAATGGATTCTATGGGCTGATCTAGCTTACTAGACAACCCCCACCCACTGCAAATCTCCTCCCGTCGAAACGTAGCCGTAAGAAACGACAATGAATTGAGGACGCAGATCAGCAAATCACGGAAGCCAGCCCCAGTAAGGCATAATCAGAGACCCGATACGCCATGGACATTAGCTCTTCTTTGTAGACGATACAAACGCCGAAAGCGCCTACCACCAGGACCAAGGGCAGCTTCTATCTACTCTTGTATAGATGGACTCCTGAATTTGGAGTCTTCCTCGTTAAGATTTTCACTTCATTGCATAACGAAACAGCTCCTTTTTAAGTTGCCTCGGATCTCTCTTCAATGACTTGGTTCGCAGCCTGCTTGACAATTGTAGTAGTCCGTGGTCCCATTGCGATAGACCATCTGCCAAGTGTGAGGGAACAACTGAAGGAGGACCCTGACCTTTATATGGGAAGGAGAGGCTTGCCGAAATGCCAACACGGTACCGTTGATTCGGGCATGGATGCAGACAGAGTGGAGAGACGATTTTAAAGAATGGCGGCAGGATTTTTAAAGAGATTATCCCCTGAGAGCGAGCCAGTCAATTTTGCAGTGGGCACCGGCTGGGATGGAGGAGGGACATTACCCCTTTAAGCGACTGCCTTCTCCACCAGCAGCTCCGAGAAAAACAAGGAGACCGCCTTTACATTTCCTCCAATAACCCTTCTTACAGAAGGCGGCGAGTGATAGATAGAGAGGGAGAACTGGGAGTAAATCTGCTGTCCTCGTTTTATCTAGACTTACTCCTCCGATCCAAGGGGATACTGCTGGTGTTCATATGCACCCATGCATTTAACGCAGTCCAAACAAATCAAGGATAAAGAACTGGTACATTCTAGGCTGCAGGAGTAGATGCAAAGGGACGCACTGAAGCTCGGAACAGACACCACAGGGTTCGGAATGGGAGGATCACAGTGTAGGGTTCTTCCGCCACTGCAGAGGGAGTGGCTGGCTTGTGAGAGGCTGCCTGTCAATTATTGTGGTAGTGTACCACCCCCCAGTGGGCCAAATGAGTACAAAACCATCTCTGCACAACTGCTGAGAATGTGCTTAATTTGCTGCTGGGGGTGGGGGGTGGGAGTTGCGGGAGGGACTCCGACTACTCCGAGGAAAGAGCAATAGGTTCAGCGCTGTATACTGCCAGACGGGATGCTGAACTGTGGAAAGGAGTGTGTTGGGGGAACGGCGTGCTATGAGGCGGTTTTCCGAAGGCTACCGATGGCAAAACTCTGCTGTCACTAAGCCAGCAGCAAGGGCAGCTGGGAGTCACACCACTGCCGGGGAAGATAGCACCTAAACCCCAAACTCCACTGCCGGTTCATTGAGCGGCGTTGGGGGTGGTTCCCAGTATTGACGGTGGAAGGGTTGCGATAACCTTTTGCATGACTCCCCTACACTTGTTCACCAATCGGCATATTGGTGGTGCTGCATTGGGATCCTGCTATGCTTAAGCGGCTGCTGCATTTAGTGCGTTATGAGACCATAAGCCGTAGGAGCTGAATGAGGCTACTTCCCCATTCATTTTTCAAACCCTATTTTCCTGCCTTCTCCCGTAATCTTCGACGTGCAGCCTAATCAAGAATCAATCTCCAATTTGAACATACGCAATGGCTTGGCCTCAAAAAGCGCTTGTGACAATTAATTTCACATATTTATCACACTCTGGCTAAAGAAATTCCTTCCCCTTTCTGTTCTAAATGAACGCCCCTCTATTCTGAGGCTGCACACTCCTGTTCTAGACGAGCCCATATTGGACATTAAAGGAGGAATTCAATCAGCAGGGAATCCGACTTGAAGATGACTACGGTGCAGAAAAGAAGCAGTGGGCTTACTTAGCATTACTGAGTATGTTTCCTTATCTCAGGAAAGACACGCTGTCATTGCAGAACGTGCAGAGGAGGTTCACAAGAATGAGCCTGGGTACTAAAGTTTAAACTATAAGGAATGTTTGATGGCTATGAGCCTGTACCCGCTGGAGATTAAAATAGTAGATGGGGAGGGGGAGGAGATCTCGTTGCAACTTATCGAATATTGAAATATCTCGATAAATTGGTGGTGAAGAGTATGTTTCCTATAGTGAGGGAGTCTAGGAATAGAGGCTGAGCCACAGAAAATACAAATGTCCAATTTTGAAATCAGATGATGAAGAATTACTTTTGCCAGGAGGGTTTGAATCTATGGAATTCATTGCCACAAATGTCTGTGTAGGCTAAGTCATTGGATATATTTAGAGCGAGGGTTAACAGGGGCTTGATTAGTGAGGGCTTCAAAGGTTACAGTAGAATGGGATTGAGAAGGATAATAAGCCAATCACTATGATGGACTCGATGGGCACAATGTCCTGATCCTGCTCCCATGTTTTCTGATCTTATGGTTTATCTTGGAAAAACATACTCAGTTTAGGATCAAGAAAGAGTTTCATGCTGAATGCGATTGTGGAAGAGATGTTGTTGTCCATCCGTACAGACTGACGTCTGCCAGTAAGGAAATCGAGGATTCAGTTGCACAAGGAGGTGTAGAGGCCTCGATCTTGGAGCATATCGATTCGTTTCAAAGGGATCCTTGCTAAGTGTGCGGACATGAACAAGGGCCCATTTGTTTGGTTTCACTGTATTTCCCTGACAGGTAATACATTTCATTAAAACAGCAATACATAAATTTATCACGATTAGCCCTCCAAATGTACTTGGCCATCTTGTGGCGCTGTTCCTTACATCAGATTTTTTCCCCCTTCAAAATAGGTGTCACCATTGGAAATCAACAACACTGTCTGCAGTCCCCAGTGATCCCTTCCATTATTTCTGTCGGTCTGTATCTCTCTCTATCCATCTGTTCACCCCTGCGTCTGTTTGTTTCTTTATCTCTCTCTCTCTTCATCCATGATTCATCCCTTGCACCTATATCTGTCTGTATCTATCCGTCTGCTGTATGTCTGCTTGTCTGCCATTCTCTCTCTCCTAGTCTCACTCTCCCCTCTCCATCCACCCTCTCCTCTTGCGTTCCCTTGCTCTCCTCTCACTCTCTCTCTCGGTCGCACTCTGTCCCGAGATCCAATGCTGCTTAACGCTATCTCCTAATCCTGCTTCATGCCCGTTGATGGATATACTGTTATGTATGTGGGTGCACCTGTTTTACTGCTTGGCACGTTACGGTCTGGTTCTTTGTGCTGACCCATCTCTGTTGTGAATCCCGCAAGTCACCTCTGGAGCTGAGCAGGACAAGATGAGTGAGACATCCGACAAACACGCTGATCCTCTGCGCCAGATGCATCGCAATGCAGCTCCTTAGAGACCGTATAAGGAAACAGCATTGCAGCTTGTTGGTCTTCGGCTTGTTAGGGAAAGTGAGCTACTGATACACAGGAGCTGCAGTGAAGTCGTCACCCCAAGGAAAAGGAGACAGTTAAATGTGTGACTGTCACGAGAGGGAAGGAAGAACTTCAGATATTGGAGAGCACACCAGTTGCCGTTCCCCAGAAAAAGTACTCTTGGGGGCGGGGGAGGTGTACGACCTACCTGGGTGAAGCAGCAGAGACATGCCTCTGGCAGTGAGTCCGGTTGTCTGGCTCAGACGGGCAGGGAACTTAACAGGATGGCAACAATAATACGGTACACTAGAATCAAGGAGAAAGATAGAAATTTGCCTATCAGGTGCCATGGTCCGACGTGCTTCTGTCCATAGGAAGAAAAAGAGAGCAGGTCTGGAAAAAAAGAATACAGGGAGTTAGTAAGGTAGCTGAGAAGCAGGTACCCAAAGGTACTAATTTCGGAATTTCTGACTGCCCCACGGAACAGTGAGGAGTGGGTGTCATGGTGCCATCTGGCAATTCCCCATCTTGCTATTACCTCCTTAATTGAGCCTTAATCCCCTCGCCCGATTTACATTCATTCCCAGTTCGACTAATTACAGCAAACCCGGTTCGCATTAGCGAACATGGGATAAAACTCAGGCGTCACAGCCACGCTTTGCCAGTTTGTTGGTCGACTCTAGTGTGAGTAAACCTCATTTCCTGATTCCTTAGGGCTGTCAGTTCTAAGGTCAGCATCATTTCCTGGATACCCTTCATACACCTTGTCTCCGTGTAAAGAATCTTCTGGATACCAGTTCGCCGTTCGCGACGGTGATAACACCTCAGGACACTGCCTCTGCGCCTATGTCCTGCACTTGCATTCGTCCTCAGCCTCGTCCTTGCAACAGAACGAACTGACCAAGAATGAACCCAGCGGACAAGGACCCCGTGTAACAGGCCCTCGTCATCCAGGGCAACCAACTGGGTGCCAACGACCAACTGCTCAGAGAGGTCATGGAACACCTTCGTGCGCTGTCCACGAGTGTAAGGAAGGTCAGTGAACAGGTTGACCGTGTATCCGCTTACCTTACTCCGTCCCTTCCAAGAATCCCAACTGACCCAGCTGCACAGCCTGGGTTGGCTACGCCCCTTGGATCGGCAAAACAATCCCCTCAAGAGACGTACAGACCCGAACAGGAACCATACGCTGGGGAATTAGGGAAATGCCGGGCCTGCTTATTACAATTCGCTTTGGTCTTTGAGCAATAGCCACGTACGTACACCTCAGACAGATCCAAGATTGCGTGCAATGTGCGGCTGTTACGAAGGGATGCAAAGGCACGGGCCAAAGCGATCTGGGACAAGCGACCAGAGGTCTGTTCCTTCTTCCCCTCCTTTGTCTCCGAAATGAGGAATGTCTTTGAACACCCATTTGCAGTAAGGACGCTGCTAAGCCCGTGCTACCTCTCTGTCAGTGTTCTTTAAGCGCAGCCGAATACTCCATGGAGTTCCGAGCATTAGCGGCCGTTTTTGGGTGGAATGACGAGGCCCTAAGGGAAGTGTTACGACAGAGTCTCTCAGATAAAGTAAAAGATGAAATGGCAGCGAGGAAGGACGCGGACAGCCTGGTCTCTGTGATCACTCTCTAGCTAGATAATCGACTTCTGTAGAGTCTGAGAGAAAAGACCGGTCGCTGTCCTCCTTGGGTCAGCCCATGTCCCACCTTACCATCTTCAGCCAGCCTCACTTCCACAGCCGCTCCAAGTATAGCTCCTGTTCAAACCATCCCCACTACCCTATGGGAGGAACAGATGCAGTTGGGACGGAACCGTCTCTCCCCTGCCGAACGACTTCGGAGGCGGAAAGCTGGGGATTGTCACTATTGTGGTATGTCGGAACAGTTCCGGGATACTTGTACTCTGCGGCCAAAGGACAGAGCTCGCTAGTAGAAAGGGTCCCTGGTGAGAAAGACGACATTCTTTTCAGTACCACAGACCAGGATGTAGATCTTGACCAACGTGAATTATCAACAACAGTCGTTGTCTCTATCCGCCTTGGTGGATTCCGGTGCCGAAGGAAATCGGCTGGACAAGGACATCGCCTCCCGGGCAGGAATACCTCGGGATCCGTTAAGTACCCCTCTGGAGGCCCGGGCGCTGGATGGAAAATTGCAGGCTCCGGTTACCCTCTGTACACCACCGCTGACCTTGGTACATTCAGAACGCCAAACGTCTTATCACCCGCCAGGTCCGTTGGGCATTAATTTTTGGACGGTTCAAGTTTTCCCTCGCATACCGTCCTGGGGCAAAGGACGGGAAGCCGGACGCGCCCTCCCGCCAATACAACTCCAAGGAGGACACTTCCAGCCCGGATACTATCCTCCCACCATCCTGTATAGTAGCAACCCTCACTTGGGAGATTGAGTCCATAATAAAGGAAGGCCAACAAGCTGACCCTGACCCCGGCAATGGAGTCGCCGATCGCCTTTTTGTGCCTGATTCCGTCAGAGTCTCTGGTGGGGGCACATTTCTCCGTTCACCTGCCACTCTTTGAGTGATTGGACACTGGCGCTCCTGAAAAAACACTTTTGTTGGCCTTCCAGGGACTTCCATGGAGGAGGCTACCTGTTCCTATGTGTCTGCAATTTCCGTCTATGCCCATGGAAAGCTTCCCATTGGTCACTTCGTCCCCTACCTGTCCCCGGTCGTTCGCGGTCGCACATCGCCCTAGATTTCGTCACCGGTCTACCCACTTCACACTGAACCACCATCGTACTCACTATGGTAGAACAGTTCTCCAAGACGGTGCACTTTGTAGCCTTCCCTAAACTCCCTTCTGCACAGGAAACCGCAGGCCTTCTCGTCCGCCACGTCTTCCATCTCCGCGGACATTGTCTCCGATCGAGGTCCCCAATTCATCACTCAGGTGTGGAAGACCTCTGTCAAGCCTTAGGTGCCTAGTTCAGCATATCATCCGGCTACCACCCATAAACGAACGGGCAAAGGGAAGGGTCAACCAGGTCGAGGAGGCGAAACTACATTCTATAACAACCAACAACCCGGCTACATGGAGTGAGCACCACGCGTTGGTTCAGTACGCCGACAACCTTTTGGTTAGTATTGCCATCAGAAAGTCTCCCTTCGAGTGCTCCCTTGGGTACCAACTCCAGCTGTTCCCCGCGCAAGAAGAGATGATTGCGGTGCCGTCTGTTCAAGCAAATATCGTGCCGCAAGGTTTGGGAGGACACAGGCACGGCCCTGCTCAGATCAGCCGATCTCAACAGGAGGACTGCCAATCAACACTGGACTCCTGCGCCTGATATCGACCTGGGCAGAGGTGTGTCTTTCAGCCAAAGCCGACCCTCTCAAAAACGAGCCTAAGAAACTTGTCCCTCGCTTCCTGGGACTTTTCAAGGTCGAAAGTATCATCAAACCCACAGCAGTCTGACTTAAGCTACCAAGATCTATGCATATCCACATTACTTTTCATGTTTCCTAATTAAAACCACTTTCAGTCAGCCCCTTGTGTTCTCCGACCGAAACCCCTCCACTGGTCAGGATCATCGACACCCATCCGGCCTACCCCGCCGGCGCCTAGTAGATGTGCGCCATCGGAGCAGGGGCCTCTAATACCTGGTCGACTATGAAGGGTACGGTGTAGCGGAGCGTTCTTGGGTTTCCTGCTACTTAATCCTGGACCCCTCCCTCATCCAGGACTTCCATGGGGACCATTCGGAAAAGTTCGAAGGATCGTCTGGAGGCTCCTCGTTGAGGGGCGCTGTGTACTGTCATGGTCCCGTCTGGCAATTCACCATCTTGCTATTATGTCCTTGATTGAGCCTTGATTGATTCGTCCGATTTCCAAACATTCCCAATCCCACTACAGCAACCTGGTTCCCATTAGCGAATTTGCGATAAAACTCGAGCGTCCCAGCCATGCTTTGTCTTTTCGTTGGTCGACTTGTGTGAGTAAACCCCTTTCCGGATTCTTTATGACAGTTAGTTCTAAGCTTTGCATCATTTCCTGGATACTCTACATAACTCTTGTCTCCATATAAAGACTCTCCCGAATAACGGTTCCCCGTTCGCGATGGTGGAAACGCCTCACGAATCTGCCTCCGCACTTGTGTCCTGCACTTCGGTTCATCCTCAGCCTTGTCCTTGACAGAGTGATAGAATAAAGTGGCAGATAAAAAGCAGGGCTTCAGATTTCTAGTTAGTTAGGACCTGTATAAAAGTGATGGGTTACAGTAGAATCCGACGGGGGTCAAATATTCCTGAGGGGAGGTTTACTGGCGCTTTTGGGAGTAGGTTAAACTGATATTGCTTCAGTATTGGAACCAGTATGATAGAGCTGCGGATGAGCCAGCAGGTCGATAAGTAGTTGATTGCTATAACATGAATGTAAGTGAGGGCAAGCCAATGATTTAAACCCAAACAGAGCTAAGAGTTAAGTTGTACAGAGACAACATTCAAAAGGGCAAAGACAGCAGGACTAAAGATGTTGTGTTTGAAAGCACATACTACTCTTCATTTGGTGGACGCGAAACCGTAGCGCCATTGACGGTATCGGCATCATTTAGTGGTGGCTGAAAGAAGGTCAGTATTTGGAGCTTAACAACAAAGATATTATTTGCATCGAAGGGGCAGGCGGGATGTCATAGTTGGTAGTGTGGCGCTGTTGGTAAGAGATGGAATTACATCTTTTGAAAGGGCGGACATAGAGTCAGAGAATGTTGATTCTTTGTGGGTATAGTTAAGAAACTGCAAGGGTAAAACAGTCATTATGGGAATCAGAAATAGGCTTCCAAATAGTAGCCATAATGGGGGCTTAAGATTGCAACTGAACTTGAAAAAGGCATGTAATACAGGCACAATTGTAATGGAGGACTTCAATATGCAAGGGGACTGAGAAAAACCAGGTTGATGTTCGGACCACAAGACATGAGATTTGTTGAATGCCTACGAGGTGGCTTTTCAGAGCGGCTTGTGCTCGAGCCTCCTTAGGGAAAGCCTATCTTAGACTCGGTGTTGTGTATTAAGCTAGAGTTCATTCGAGAGCTTCATATCAGGAACCCTAAGGAGACAGTGATCATAACATGATTGAATTCGTACTGCAGTTTGAGAGGAAAAAGCAAAACTCATATATCACAAAGGAATAAAGTGAATTACGATGGTATGAGAGAGGAGCCTGTCCAAGTGAATTAGAGGAGGATACTGGTGGGGATGACGCCAGAGTAGAGATGACAGAAGTTTCTAGAAATAGTCAGAATATATATTGACCTACAGATGAAGAAGTTCTCACTGGCAGAGGTGGGGATGACAAAGGAAGTGAAGGACTGCATTCAAGCCAACCTAAAAAGCTATAAGAAGGATAAAGATGAAATATGAGGGCACAGTAGCCAATAATATAAATCAGGATACCAAAAGAGTTTTTCTTTTCATTTATAAAAGGAGTAAAGGGGAGGTGAGAGTTGATTTTGGACCACTGGAAAATGATACTGGTAATAGGGGCGAAAAAATAGCAGATGATCTTAATAATACTTTGCATCGGTCTTCACTGATGTGCAGTGTGCCAGAAGTCCGTGAGTGTCAGGGAGCAGGATGACTGCTATTAATATTCCAAAAGGAAAACGTGCTTGGCGAACTCAGATGCTTTAAGATAGAACAGATTGACTACATTCACGTATCCTGAGATAAGTTGCTGAAGAGGTATCGGATGCATCAGGTATGACCTTTCAAGAATCACTTGATGCCCGCATAGTCCGGGATGACTGGAGGATTGCAAATGTCACTTCACTTTTTTTAGAAGGGAGGAAGGCAAAAAGAAGAAAATATTATAGGCCAGTCAACTTAACAGTGGTTGGGAAAGTGAGGGAGTCTGTTATTAAGAATGAAGTGTCGCGGTTATTGGAGACTAATGAATTGAATTTAATTGACTTTATATCTTACATTCTTCACGCACATGAGGAGTAGAAATCTTTCCATCCGTCTAACTGTGAAATTTGTTATTTATACTCATTTGTAATAAATATTATTGCAACAGGTCAATCAATATAATATTCAATTGTAAATATATAATAAATTCAATTGTATCAGCGTGAATTAAACAGTCTGATGCCCTGTTGGAAGAAGCTCTCTCAGAACCTGCCGGTCCTGGCTTTAAATCTGCTGTACCATTTCCCAAAAGGTAGCAGCTAGTACAGTGTGTGGTTGCAGTGATTCAGGTCAGAAATGATCCTTCGGGCACTTTTTCCTCACCTGTCTGTGTAAATGTCCTGTTCACATCGACAGATGCACTGGGCTATCGACACCACACTCTGCAGAGCCCTGAGATTGTGGGGCATTACATCTCGCATACCAGGCAGTGATGCAGCCAGTTAGTTTGCTCTCATTTGTGTCCCTGTAGAAAGGTCCTTATGATCTGGGGACTCATAGTAAACTTCCTCAACAGTCTGAGGCGAAAGAGGCGCTGTTGTGGTGTTTTTTCACCACACAGCCGGAACGTACAGACCACGTGAGTGGCTGTATGCAGCGGAACTTAAAGCTGTTCACACTCTCAACCCAGATCTATTGATGTCAAGAGGGGTTATTAGCCTGTTTCCATTCCTCCTGTAGTGCACAACCAGCTCCTTTGTTTTTGTGACATTTACGAAGAGGTTGTTCTCCTGACACCACTGTGTCTGTGTTGGGAAATGTATGATAATGCATTTTGTTAAAATGAGCAATAGTGCGAACTATTATCTAAATGGGGAAAAGGTTCAAACATCAGGCGTGCAGAGGGACTTAGCAATCCTGTTTGAAGACTTCGAGAGCATTGAGTCTGTGGTAAAGAAGGCGAATGTAATGTTGGCATTTATTTCAAGGGGAATAGAATATAAAAGCAAAGGGATAACACTGAGCTTTTATAAGACACTAGTCAGTTCGCACTTAAAGCATTGTCAACAGTTTTGGGCCCCATATTTCAGAAAGGATGAGCTGTCATTGGAGAGAGTCCAGAGGATGTTCACTAGGATGAAGGGATTAACACACGAGAAGCGTTTGGCAGCTTTGGGTCTGTACTCACTGGAATTTAGAAGTCTGGGTTAGGGGCGGTCTCATTGATACCTAGTGTTACGTACCCGTGGCACGTGACAGTGGAGTACTTGTCACGTGACAGGTGTTGAAGCTATACTGGGCTTGAGGTAATGGTCTTGTGATGGTGGAGTGACGTCATTTTCCCGCCAGCAGAGGTCATGTGACATGCTTTTTTACAGGGTATAAACGAAGGGGAACCCCTCCCTGTTAGGAGGGGCAGCTCGTGGCAGGATTTCCCAATGCCGACTTCATGCCACTGCGTGATTTAATGTTATGACGCAGTTTAGTTGAAAGATGAAGTTTTATTTAATGCCTAAAGTTTAAAAGGACATTGCCAGCAGTTTTTTTATAATACTGCTAGTTGAGAATTAGTGGAGAGTGAAGATCGGAGTTCGGGAGTTGAAAGATCGAGGAAAGTCGATTTCGACGGTGAAACAGGCTCGACCTTATTTGATCCTCATTCGGAAGGATTTCGTTGACTGTGCCCGTGTTAATCCCTGTGAACAGCAGAAAGGATTGGGAACAGTTTTGTAAAGGAAAGGTCAGTGCCTTTAAGCCGTTACGTTACATCTTCGTAAAATTCTTCGTTGGAAAAGTAGTTCGATTGGGAATTGCAACAACACGACGTGAAAGAGAATTTAAATCGTCTTAAAAAGTCTCTCCTTAAATGGGCTGTGAGCATTTTGAACTTTTGCAATACTACTTTTAAGAACTGTTTAAGTTTTATCGCTCTAAGAACTGTTTAAGCTGCCGCACAGCAGCTGATTTCCGGTTACGTTAGTGATTTGTTTACTTTTGGTGTGTTTGTTTTCAGTGTTTAATAAACGTATTGTTTGTTATAAAAACCCCTGCCTCACTCATATAATTATTGTTGCTTGAATCCGTAACATTACCATTTATTGAAAGGACTAGATAGGGTGGATGTGTTGAAGATGTTTCCAGTGGTGGGAGCATCCAAATCTTGAAGGCACAGCATTGAAGGGAAACCTTTAGAACAAAGGCAAGCAGGATTTTCTTTAGTCAGAGAGCAGTGGAATCCGAGGACTGCTCTGCCACAGGCTGCTGGTGGGCGTCTGTACTTATATTGCAGGAGGAAGTTGATAGTTTCCTGATCGGTCAGGGCATCAAGGTATATTGCGCGAAAGCAGGTTTATGACGTTTAGTGGATCCGGGATCAGCCGTAATGGAATGGTGTTGACTCGACGGGTGAATGGCCTAATCCTGTGTCGTATGGTCTTATTGCCTGATGTACATCTCCACCCACCTGATGTCCATATGTATTATTTAAGTGGAATTTGCAAGCAAAATAAAACATCAGGAGGAATAGAGAATGCTGGCTATACTTGGAGATTAAACAGCAGCAATGGAGTTCGCATATATTGTTTAGTGATACACTCATGGCTGTGGCTATGGTTTTCAGCTGTGGTCGTCACAAATCGGAATTTTTGCCGATTCCGTTCGGAGAGTCACACAAATAGACGCCATTAAACGGCGCCATGTGAGGCCATCTTAAAAACTGATTATGCCACTTTATAACCTTTATTGGCATAAATATACTTGCCTTGACTTACGTGTTGAAGTTCAAGTTCAATTCTATTATCATTCAACAAAAGAAAAGAAAGTTCCTCCGGATGAACTTACATAAAACGCTGCATATAAATCACAAAATAAAAACACCGAGAAGAACATTATCCCAAATAAATTGATAAATAAGAAAATACATCCCAGAAGTTTAACTTTTAGCAAATGGTACATTTACGACATAAGTCAGAAAATAAATAGCATATCGCTATTGACAACTCAAGGGTGATAAGAACTAAGTGTATGCAGGGAATTCAGTCTCACGTCCTGGGACAAGAAGCTGTTCCCATTCCTAACAGTCCTAGTCCTAATGTTGCGGTACTTGCGGTCCTATGGTCGGGGCGATATCAAAGAGGGAATACTAGTTGTTGTAGGAAAACACACCTAATCATGAATCTGATTTACTGACTGCATCCCGGTGTATGGCTGTCTCCTATCGCCACCACATTATTCGTGCTCACCTTTCGTGTGGGCACTCTAATGGTTTTTTACACAGTATTATTTATAATTTACTATTCCATAATGTGTGCATGTTTATTTTGAAACTGTGAAATACATCCTCTCTGCGTGTGTATTTCAGGCGCTTTTCAATAAAGGCGCAACAGACTATGAAATTTCCCAGTTACCTACAATACCCACAGGCCAGCTTAAGTTTAAAGTGTTGAAGGCGCGGCATCCTCCAGGTTCTCTGGTTCCATCCAGAGTCCAGATACGTACCGTTTAGTAGTTTAGTTGTTTATGCAACTTGTTCTGTGATCAGTCTTGAGACAAGATTGTGGGTTGCTGAGCTACGCAGGTCGTTTGGGCCACAAGGGCCTGTTAAGCACTGAATAGATAGAAAGATAGATAAAGATAGATAGATAGGTAGGTTGATAGATAGATAGATAGATAGATAGATAGATAGATAGATAGATAGATGGATAGATAGATAAATACCCAATAAATAAATATTGTCTCAGAAAGCGTGGAGACACTTCCGGTCACCACCAATCACAGACCACACTGATTTGATTTGACACAAACGGCGCATTTCATTGTATGTTTCTTTCTACATATGACAAATAAAGCTGATATTTTAATATTCAA